>NW_026012891.1:0-2654 GCF_001458135.2 Marmota marmota marmota | reverse complement strand
AGGGAGAGAGGAGGAGAGTAAGAGAAGGAAAGAAAGAAAGAAGAAGTAAAGAAGGAATGGAAGGTAGGTAGGTAGGTAGGTAGGTGGGTAGGTTGGCTAATTCTGGGTTAATAGCTAGAATAATATCTTTGGAAAAATTATAACAATATAAAGATATTTCCAGACATATAAATTCTGAATGAATTTGCTACCATATGACCTATCCTAAAGGTAACGTTACAACAAATCTTTCAAGCAAGTCCTTTAAATTGGCTGGGAAAAAAAAAAAAAGCAGAAAAGAAACAAGAGCTGCACAAAAGAATAAAGAGAATAAGAAGCTAACCACCTGGGTCAATGTTTAAAATTTATTTGTGATTACGTAAGGAAAAAAAGTCCACGATTATTTTAAACTGTTATGAGAATAAAAGCAGAATAAGTCAAAATTGATTTTATCAAAGAAGAAATGTCTCATATAATTGCCCCCAACTTCCACCTGAAGAAATCAGAAAAAAGAACAAGAAGTAGGAAGCTGAAAACAATTAAGATCCAGTTAAAATTGAAGAATAGACAAAAGAGGATTTATATGTAAATAAACTGTTAATCTCCAACAGCTCTCATTCAGATTAGTTACCTTTCCTGTCATCTCTTTACACAGGTCTGCAATGAAAGCATTAGATAGCTGATACAGCAAACAACAGAACCGAGCCATTACACTCATCATTTTCTCTAATTTGTAAAGTTGTCTTTTGTATGTTAGAAAAGTCACTGCTTTTTATCATATTGTTTATATAGGGAGCCACAAAGAAGTATCAAGTGACTTATTTTTCTGCGGTTTCTGTGTCATAAACATTATTTGACAAACTTTATTATTCAAAGATATTTTTATACCTTGCAGAAGAATAAGACTTTGCTTTTACAAATGAAATATTCCTGAGAGGAAGGTCTGTGAGCAGACACATTATAGCATTCTGATAGTTTATTATGTGTAACTGTTCAGAATATTTCATGAACAGGTTTCAAATCTCTACAGATGCATCATGAAAGATAAGTGAATTTCATTTTTCTGATAAGTCACAAAGGAAATGTAATTGAAACATCCCTAGCAAGGCCTGCAGTTCATCCTGTTACAATAAGGCTAGGAAAATGTATGATTTCTGCACCTAATGCTTAGTGGATGCGAGAGTGAGGACAATTTCCAGTCACCATCTGATGCTAACAGCAGTTGGCAGAAAGAGTAATTTACAACTGGAGTGGAAACCTGGAGATCAAACTGACTTGTGGGATGGAGACCTAGATGTAAACATACACCTGTGAAGTCATTATTAGAGAAGAAAAGGAGGGCTACCTAAGGGGCTGTTTAAATTTCTGTGACAGTTTGTGCAGGTAGAGATAGAGTCACTGTTTCCTTTAGTATCAAAGATATTAGATACATATGCTGGAAGAATGATGAGCCAAGAGCATTCTCATACAGCTATGTAAAAATCCACAGCAACTTGGAATTTATCTGAGATGCTAATAAGAATCAAACACGTTAAACAACATTAAACAATATTCATTAAACAATTAAACAATATTCATTAAAATATTGAGGAATTTTGTTTTCTTAAATAGAAGTTCCATAGTTGGATCTCATGGTAACTTATAAGTGAGATTGAAGCCTGTCCAAGGTGGTGCTAGCTATTGCTATATTTAACTACATTTTCAACATATGAAAATCAAACAATGTAACATATCCCATTAACAGAACAAAAGATAAAAAATAAATGATTGTCTTAATAACTGCAGCAAAAGCAAGAGCGTATATAGTTCAAATCCATTACCATATTGATTTGGGGTTGAAGTTTATCTCAGAAATCATTGCTTTCTGTAAAAATAGTGATTCTTCTTTCTACTAGTGGTAGAAAGTGAAGGTGATTATTTAATTAAATAAAAATGTGTATGTTCTTTGAATTAATAGTTCACTAAAATTTTAATTAAAAAAAAATCTCACTCCTTGGGCTAGGGTTGTGGCTCAGTATTAGAGTGCTTGCCTAGCATGTATGAGGCACTGGGTTCAATTCTCAGCACTACACATAAATAAAATAAAGGTCCATTGACAACTAAAAAATATTTTTAAAAAACTCACTTTTTTGGTTACCATAAAATAAAAATAGAATCACAAGTGAATAGTTTCCCCTTTGTTTAGTGATAATCATAATAGATTAAGAATTCTCCACCTAGGGGCTATAGGGATATAGCTCAGTTGGTTGAGTGTTTGCCTAACATGCACAAGGCCCTGGGTTTGATCCCTAGCACCACAAAAAAAAAAAAAAAAAATTTCTTCACCTACAGGATCATCCTTATTTTCAATTTTGCATAGTGGACAATACCTGAATCGTTTTGTTGAGTCTTGACATTATTTTGAAAAATAATGGGATGGGCTGGGGTTGTAGCTCAGTGGTAGAGCACTTGTTGAGGCACTGGGTTCGGTCCTCAGCACCACATAAAAATAAACAAATAAAGGTATTGTGTTCATCTACAACTAAAAAAAAAAAATGATAAGGGAAAGAAGGAGTATACATTTTTATAGCTTGGAAAACCATGAAAGGAAGGAATTTAGATTAAGTGGAAAACTTCCCATAACCACAGTTAGAGTTACTGCAAAGAAACAAGGACAAGGGGAAGTCTAAATAACT
>NW_026012890.1:0-2654 GCF_001458135.2 Marmota marmota marmota | reverse complement strand
TTTAGGGTTTAGCTTAAGGTAATGGATAGGGTAAGAGCTAGGATTACAGCTAGGGTTAGGGTATGGGTTAGGGCTAGTTTTAGGGTTAGGGTTAAAACTAGTGTTAGCACTCAGATTAGGGCCAGCTTTGGGGTTAGGTTGGAGCTAGTGTTGGGCCTACAACTAATGTATAAACCAGGGTTATGATTAGGGCTACTTTTTGGGTAAATGTTATGGCTAGATCAAGTGTTAGGGTTCGGGTTACTGTTAGTGTGATGTTTAGAGCTAGGGTTAGTTTTAGGGTCAGAGACAGTGTTCTGGTTATACTTAGGGTTAGGATTAAACCCAGAATTATCACTAGAATTAGGTTTAAGGGTAGGGTTAGGTTTATGGCTAGGTCTAGTATAAAGGTTAGGTTTAGGGGTAGGGTCAAGTTTAGAGAAAGGTATATTATCATAGGAAGTGTCAAAGTTAGGGTTTTGGGTTAGGTTAAGGTTTAAGGTTATGGCTCGAATTGGCATTAGAGTTAGGGTTTGAGTAATGATTGGGTTAGGTTTAGGATTCAGGTTATGTTTAGGTTATTGAAATAGGTTAGGCCTAAGGATAAGTTTAGGGTTAGGCCTAGGGTTACCATTAGAGTTATGGTTATGGTTAGGGTAATGGATAGGGTTAGAGCTAGTAATGCTAGTGCTAGGGTTATGGTTAGAATTCTGGCTAGTGTTAGGGTAAGGTTTAGGGCTAGATTCTGGTTTAGGGTTAGATTTAGTGTTAGGGTTAAAGCTAGCAGTTAAGGCTCGGATTATGGCTTGGTTTGGGGTTTGGTGAGGGCTAGGGTTAGGGCTATGGCTAATGTATAAACTACTGTTACAATTAGTGCTAGTTTTAGGTTTAGGGTTAGGGCTAAGTCTAGTGTTATGGTTAGGTTTAAGGTTAGGATGATGTTTACAGCAAGGGTTATTGTTAGGGTCAGTGTCAGAGTCAGGGTTAGTTTTAGGGTAAGGGTTAGAACTCGAATTAGGGCTAAAGGTAGTACCAGTTGTATGGTTAGGGTTTGGTTTAGGTTAAGGGTTAGGGATATAGGTTGGTTTTGTATCAGGGCTAGGGCTATGGTTATGGCTAGATTATGGATTAGCATCAGGGTTAGGGCTAGTGTTAGGTTGAGGTTTAGGCTTAGAGTTGGGGTAGATTTAGAGTTAGGGTTAGATCTAGGGTTAGGGCTAGTGCTAGGGTTAGGGTGAAGGTTAGGGTTATGGTAACAAATATCATTAGAACTAGGGATATGGCTAGGGTGAGAATTAGAGTTAGTCTTAGTTGTAGTCTTAGGGTTAGGGTTAGGGTTAAAGTTAGAGCTAAATTAGGGCCAGGATTAGGGTTAGGGTTAGTGTTAGGTTTAGGGCTAAATTAGGGCTAGGATTAGGGCTAGAGTTAGGGTTAGGGCTAGGGCTAAATTAGGGCTAGTATTAAGGATAGGGTTAGTGTTGGGGTTAGACCAAGGGGTTGGGCTAGAGTTAGAGTTAGCATTGATGTTAAGGTTACGTTTAGGGGAATGGGTAGGGTTATAGTTAGCTTTAGTTCTAGGGTGAGTGTTAGAATTAGGATTAGGCCTAGGGTTATGTTTCAGTTTAGGATTAAGGCTAGGTTTAGGGCTAGGTTAAGGGATAGGGTTTATGTTAGGGTTATGGCTAGGATCAGGTCTAGGACTAATATCAGGTCTAGGGTTAATAATAACAATAGTTTTAGGGTTAGGTTATGGCTAGGTCTAGTGTAAGAGTTAGTTTTAGGTTAAAGTTCAGCTTTAGGGCTTGGGTTATCATTAGGGTCAGAGTCAGGGTCAGGGTTAGCATTTGGTTTAGCTAAAGGTTTAGGGTTAGGGCTCAAATTAGCATTTGTATTAGGTTTAGGGTTAGCATAATGGATAGGGTTTAGTTTAGGTTTCAGTTAGGGTTTAGGGTAATGGATGGGTTAGGTTAAGCAATCAGGTTAGGGTTAGCATTGGGGTTAGGGTTATTTTTAATGTAATGGATAGGTTTATAGCTAGGCTTAGGACTAAGTTATGGTTTGGATTAAGTCTAGAATTAGGGCTAGGTTTAGGGATAAGGCTAGGGTGTGATTTAGGGTAAGTTTTAGGGTTAGGGTAAGTGTTACATCTAGGGCTAGGTTTATGGTTAGGTTAGGGTAAGGGTTAGTGTTTGAGCTAGGGTTTGGGCTAGGGTGAGGGGTAGGTTGAGGTTTAGGTCTAGGTTTACATTTATGGTTAGAGTTAGGTTAGTGTTAGGGATAGAGTTTTAATTAAGGTTAGGGTTAGGGTAATGGATATGTTTAGAGCTAAAGTTCAGGCTAGATTTAACATTAGGATTAGGGTTAGGATTAGGGTTAGGGTTAGGGTAAAGTTTTTTGATAGAGCTAGTATTATTTTTAGGTAAAGGTTAGGCTTTTAGCCAGGGTTAGGTCTAAAGTGAGGCTTAGGTTAGGGCTAGGTTTAGGGCTAGGGTTAGGCTAAGGGTTATGCTTAGAGCTAAGTTTAGGCCTAGTATTAGGGCTAGGTTTTGTGTTAGGTTTTGTGTTAGGTTTAGGACAATGCATAATGTAAGACCTAGGGTTATGTTTAGGGCTAGTTTAGGGTTAGGGTTATGGTTAGGTCTTTTGTTAGGTCTAGGTTTTTTGTTAGTGTCAGA
>NW_026012889.1:0-2654 GCF_001458135.2 Marmota marmota marmota | reverse complement strand
TTTTTTTTTTTTTTTTTTTTTTTTTTTTTTTTTTTTTTTTTTGTAGTTGTAGATGGATACAATACCTTTATTTTATTTATCTTTACAAAGTGCTGAGGATTGAACCCAGGGCCTCACACATGCTAGGCAAGCGTTCTACAACAGAGCTACAACTCCATTTTACACATGTCTCTGCCGTTCCCCTGCACTTTTCAAGGAGAGGACGCCAATATGTAACTCTTGTACTTATTATTTTGGTTCAGAATTTAGGACTCCCTCAGGCACCCACACCCCTCTTCTGCCAGCCCCATAATGGATTTCTCCTCCCTTCCAATGCTGTTTTCTTCATTCCCAGTCCTACTACCCTTGGTTAACAATGATGGAGGAAAGACATGTGAGTATATTCACTGGAAACCTTCCATCTGCGAGTGGCTTACCACATGTTGCCACCATCTTGAAAACAGCAGTGCTCACCGACTCCCCGCATTGTCAGGAGGTAGGGCCAGAAGTCTGAGAATAGTAAATAAAGAGAGGTGTCAGGCTGCTAAGAGACACTGTGGCACATCTCCATGGAGACCTGTGAAGTGAAGACAGGTCCAAAGCCGTTCATACTTAGAGGATGCATGTCTTAGTAACCACCACTGTCACATACCAATCTGTCAGCCACGGGGCTGAACAATTAACACACATCATTCCATTTATTCCTCACTACAAGCCCAACAAGTTGGAAATTACCATCAGCACTGTGAATACTGTTTTTAATGAACTTCAGAGCAGTGAAGTGATTTTCTTGAGGTCTCATAGCTAGTTGAGGCAGCACTGGGGTTTTGACCAAGTCTGTCTTATGCCAAAGTCTGTGTTCTGCATCATCCTGGGACTGGTACCCCTACATAGTTGTAGCATGTTTATGACCTAGAATGAATTGGACTGCCATAGTATCTCACCTCTATACCTTAAATCATCTTCACTATTTGTTTACAAAGGAGAATATATACAGAGTCTGACTTTGTGGGGTGAGGGAGATGCATTTGGATATAATCATGTCCCAAGGTGTATTCAGATTCCTCAAAGATGATGGTTTGGAGACCCAACACTTGTATGGAGACATACAAGACCCAACTCCTCCAGGTGAGTTTGAGCATGAGGGTTTCATTTGGCTTATGAGATGTGGCAGATAAATCCCAATATTTTTAGTGAATCCTGAGTGCTATTTCCTCCAGGAGTACCAAAATCGCAGTCCCCACGGTGGGGCAGGACAGGGGCCCCTAATTATTGCTGATTTACTGCCTTCAAGAACATGATTTACCACTGGTCGTGTTACAGGAACACCATGGGATAGACACTAGGCTACAAATAAATGCAGAGGTGAGTCTTCCCTTTGGGTCCTTTGGAAAGACAGACACATAAGCAATCAGTTGTGATTTTGAGGACCACGTGCAAAAGTGAAGTGCATGATTCTGTGTGAGCACAGCAGTCCGACGGCCTAGTCCTGTTTATGAGTTCTAGAAGGTTCTCAACATTTGGCCAAGGCTGTGCTAAACAAGAGTGAGAAAGGTCAGTGAAGTCAAGGAAGCATTGTGTTGGCTGGCTTGGAGGAATGAGCGTGGATGTCAGTAAGGAGGATAGTGAGAAATTGTGAGCATGAAGTTGTATGTGGGGAGCTGAGGAAGGGGCAGGGGATGGCAAATACCATTTATGAGAGATACAGCAAATCTCTCCCTCTTTTTTTTCTTTTTTTAAATATTGATTTTTTTTTTAGTTTTAGGTGACGCAGTATATTTTATTTTTATGTGGTGCTGAGGATCAAACCCACTGCCTCACGCACGCTAGGCAAGCACTCTACCACTTGAGCCACAACCCCAGCCCCTTCGTCCTCTTTTAAGCCCAGCTTTATAACAATGAAAGAAAGAAAGAAAACAATGCAGTGTAATTTTCATGACTACTCTTTTTGTAAAAAGGTTTATGTTTCCAAGGGGGGAATAGTGGTGGCACACACCTATAATCCCAGTAACTCCAGGAGGCTGAAGCAAGAGAATCACAAGTTTGAGGCCAGCCTCAGCAAGTTAGAGAGACCCTGTCCAAACAAACAAACAAATAAATAAATAAATAGAGCTAGGGATGTATCTGAGAGTTAGAGCACCCTTGGGTTCAGTCCTTAGTCTGCAAAACAACAACACAAAAAGGTTTGTACTTCCAAATATTCAAGAGTATGATATTTCCTTTGGGTCCTGGCCAATTTTGACCACTGACTTCCCCATTCGAGTAGAATGTCAGAGAGTAAAACTCCTGTCTGGTGTTTTAAAACACCAGATGGTGCACGCCTGTAGTACCTGAGGCTCCAGAGGCTGAGGCAGGAGGATTGCAAGTTCAAAGCCAGCCTCAGCAAAAGCGAGGAGCTAAGCAACTCAGTGAGACCCTGTCTCTAAATAAAATACAAAATAGGGCTAGGAATGTGGCTCAGTGGTCAAGTGCCCCTGAGTTTAATCCCCAGTACCCCCACCACAAAAAGAACAATGAATTAATAATTCATAGGGCTTCCAAACCATTCCAGTCTTTATATCTACCACCCAGTTAATGGTGATGCTTAAGCAAGTTAGACACAATAATGGAAAAGAGACTTTGAGAATGCTCTTTGAAACCATATTAAGGCAGTCAAAAACTCTCTGGGGGGGGGG
>NW_026012888.1:0-2654 GCF_001458135.2 Marmota marmota marmota | reverse complement strand
GGGTTAGCCTAGGGTTAGCATTAGGGTTAGGATTATGGTTAAGGTAATGGATAGAATTAGAGCTAGGTTTAGGGCTATGATTATGGTTAAGATTAGGGCTAGGATTAGTGTAGTGGATATAATTAGAGCTGTGGTTAGGGCTATGGTTAAGGTTAGGATTAGGGCTAGTATTAGGTTAGGGTTTGGGATAGGGCTAGGGTTATGTTAAGGTTAAAGGTTAGGCTTTGAGCAAGGGTTACGTCTAAAGCGAGGCTTAGAATCAGGGTTAAAGCTAGGATTATGTTTAGGGATACACTCAGGGCTATGTTCAGGCCTAGGATTAGGGCAAAGTTTTGTGTTAGTTTAGGCCTAGGGTTAGGGCCATGGGTAATGTAAGAGCTAGGGTTATGATTAGGGCTAGTTTTAGGGTTAGGGTTATGGCTAGGTCTAGTGTTAGGATTAGGTTTGGGGTTAGGGTGAGCATTGTAGCTTGGATTATGTTAGGGTCAGGGCAGGGTTAGGTTAGAGTAAGTGTTGGGGTTAGTGCCAGACTTAGGACTAGGGTTTAGTCTAGGGGTAGGGTTGGTATTTGTGTTAGGTTAAGGGTTATTTTTAGGGCTAGGGCTAGGTTGTTGTTCAGGTCTAGGGCTAGAGATATGGCTATATTTAGGATTAGATTTAGGTCTAGGGCTAGTGTTAGGTTGAGGTTTAAGTATAGGATTACCAGTTTAGGTTTAAGTCTAGGATTAGGTTTCAGTTTCGGGTTAGGGTCAGATTTATACCTGCGGTTAATGTTAGGGTCAGAATAAATATCAGTGTTAGAGTTTTGGTATGGGTTAGGGTTAGAGCTAGAACAAAGTTTAGGTTAAGAACTATTAATAGGGTTAGGGTTAGGGTTTGGATTAAGCTAAGGATTAGGGTTAGGACTAGGGTTAGCATTAGGTTTAAGGTTTAGCTTGTAGTGATAGGGTTGTAGTGATAGGGTTAGGGTTGGTGATACGTTTAGGGTTATGTTTATGGTTACTGTTTGTGATAATGGTAGGGTTGCGGTTAGGGTTAGTGTTCAGGCTAAGTTTAGGATTAGTGTTAGGGTTAGTGTTAGTTTTAGAAATAGGGTTCAGTTTAGTGTTATGGTTAGTGTTAGTGTTAGGGTGAGGGTTAGGGTTATGATTAGGTTTAGGGTAAGTGTTAGTGTTAGGGTTACGGTTATGGATAGAGTTAGTGTTAGTGTTAGGGTAAGGTTTAGAATTAGTGTTAGGATTAGGGATAAGGATAGGGTTAGGGTTAGTTTTAGGGTTAGTGTTAGGGTAAGTGTTAGGGTTAGGGTTATGCATATGTTTCAGATTCAGTTTATGGTTAGGTTTAGGGTTAGGTTCGGTTTGGGTTAGGGTTAGATTTAATGTTATGTTTAGGGTTAAGTTTATTGTTTATTATAGGATTTATTGTTTATAATAGATTTAGTATTATGTTTATGGTTAAGTTTATTTTTTAGTATATTTTATATATTTTAGTATAGGATTAGGGTTAAGTTAACGTTTGTGTTTGGGTTAGATTTAGTGTAATATTTAGGGTTAAGTTTATTTTTAGGTTTATCGTTAGATTTAGGTAAAGGTTAGTTTTAGGGTTAGTGTTAGGCTTAGGTTAGGGTAAGTTTTAGGTTAGGTTTAGGGTTAGGGTTATGTTAGAGTTAGGGTTACAATGAGCGTTAGGGTTCGTGTTAGTGTTGGGTTAGTGTTAGGTTTATTGTTACAGTAAGGGTTATTGTTATGGTTAGGTTTTGTGTTAGGGTTAGGGATTTGTAGGGTTAGTGTTAGAATTAGGGTTAGGTTTTGTGTTTTGGTTAGGGATAGGTTTAGGGTTACAGTTAGGATTAGGGTTAGGGTGAGTGTAAGGGTTAGGATTCGGGTTAGGGTTAGGGATAATGTTAATGTTAGGGATAGGTTTAGGGTTAGAGTTAGGGCTAGTGTTAATGTTAGGGATAGGATTAGGTTACGGTTAGTGTTAAGGTTAGGGTTAGGGTTGCAGTTAGTGTTAGGGTTGGCATTAGTTTAAGGGTTAATGTTAGGGTAAGGGTTAGAGTTAAGTTCAGTTTTAGGGTTAGTGTTAGGGTTAGAGTTTGTGTTAAATTTACGTTTACGGTAAGGTTTATGTTTCATGTTAGGGATAAGTTTAGAGTTCGTGTTATGTTTGGGTTTAGGGTTAGTGTTAGGATTAATGTTTGGGTTATGTTTAGTGTTAGTGTTAGGGTTAGGTTTAGGGTTAGGGTGAGTTTTAGGGTTACTATTAGCTTTCAGGTTAGTGTTAGGTTTAGGGTTAGGGTTAGGGATAGGGTTAGTGTTAGGTTTAGCATTAGGTTTAGGGTTAGTGTTAGGGTTAATGTTAGGGTTAGAGTTTGGCTTAGTGTTAGGGTTAAAATTAGGTTTAGGCTTTGTGTAAGGGTTAGTGTTAGGATTAGGGTTATGGTTTGTATTTGGTTTAGGATTGGTGTTTGGGAGAGTATTAGGGTAATGGTTAGGTTTAGACTTAGGGTTAGTGTTATAGTAAGGGTTAGATTTTGGTTCAGGTTTAGGGTTAGTGGTAGGGTTAGGTTTAGGGTTTGTGTTAGGGTTAGGGTTAGGTTTAGGATTAGGGTTAGTGTTAGAGTTAGTGTTAGGGTTAGTGTTAGGGTTAGGGTT
>NW_026012887.1:0-2654 GCF_001458135.2 Marmota marmota marmota | reverse complement strand
CCTGGCGGGGGCGCGGGGCCGGGCCACCCCCGCCGCTCTGGCCAGGCGCCCCTATGGCCTTTCCCAGGTGACGCGCCCGCACCGACTCTCCGCGGGCGGAGGCGACACCTATGATCCCTTCGGCGACCTTCTTAGCCCGGCGCCAGGTGAGTGGCGCCGCCCGGCTGTCTGCTGGACGCGTCTGGATACAAGGAGACCGCGGGCCGCAGTTGAGGCTGCTGCTAAAGCGGGGCGCTGCGTCTGTTCCCTGAACCTAGTAACATATGTCACTCAGCCCAGACTCAGAGACGTCGCCAGCACTAGGGGCGAACCCAGGGTTTCGTACATGCCTGGCAACCCCTCTACCACTGAGCACCATCCTCAGCTCTTTGTATTTTGAGGCACGCCCTTGCTAAGTTGCTGAGGCTGGCCTCGAGTTTTGGAACCTCCTGCCCCAGCCTTGAGTAGCTGGGATTACAAATGTGCTCCTCTGCTCCCGATTGAGGACTTCATTTTTTAACCATGACAGTAGACCTGTGTTTCTGTTGCCTAGCTTGATATCAAAAATAACAGTAGCCTGGCTCCGTTTTAACCGAGAGTCTTGAAAATGAACTTGGCCAAGGGTTTGCACCTTACCAGTATATAAGGTGAGCGCTTTTTGTATGCTTAGTTGGTTATTGCCGATTTTCCTGCACTGGAATATACACTTCTTTGCGGGCATGCTCACAGTTGTATTCCCAGCACCTGGCATTCAGTAATTATTTGTTAAATAAATGAGTGGCCAACCAAAAGTGAATTTAAGTCTTGTAATTTGGAGTCCCTTGATTCCAAGTTTCATTTTCTGTGTTTAATTAGTAGCAAGTAATTATAATTCATTCATCATTATCACTTGCTTGTATGTCTTATTTTTCAGAAACTAATAATAATGTGCATGAGTCTCTGGTGAACTTTTTTGTTGTTGTTGCTACTGGGGATTGAACCCAGGGATACTTTACCATTGAGCTGTATCCCCATCCTTTTTTATTCAGGCTGGCTGTGAATTTGAGATCTTTCTGTCTCAGTGTCCCATCTTTATCTTCCAAGTCTCAGGTTGCTGAGATTATAGCAGGCACGTTCCACCACATCCAGCTCTCAGCTCTTGGGTGAAGGCTTAAACTACTGTCTTTAAGCTAGAGCTCCTACTGTCTTTAGAGCTCTAGTGCATTTTGGGGGTGGGGGGCTTACCACTGAATTGCACCACTCGGGCCCCCCCCCCCGCCCTTTTTTTGAGACAGGATCTCTAATTGCTCAGGCAGGCCTGTAAACTTGCTATCCTCCTTTCTCGGCCTCCTGAGTTGCAGGGATTATAGGCATGTGCCATAGATGGGAACACTACCATAATTTGAAATGTGATTATTTGTTTTTGTTTGTTTTTTTTTTGTGTGTGTGTGTGTGTGTGTGTTGATTACATTTGTAATGATAGCTAATGTTTGTTCAGGGCTTACTACTTGCCAGGCACTGTGCCAAGTGTTTTACAAAGCTAATGTTGCTTAATCTGCACAATTTTAACATGTTAGAAGGTGCATGATGTAGTTTAAAAGGAATTATTGTAGGTAACATTTATTGTGAGTTATGAAAATGGCATCATGGGGGCTGGGGTTGTAGCTCAGTGGTAGAGTCCTGCCTAGCACATGTGAGGCACTGGGTTTGATCCTTAGCACCAAAATATAATAAATAAATAAATAGTGTCTATCTACAAGTAAAAAAACCCAATTAAACAAAAAGAAGGGCTGGGGATGTGGCTCAAGCGGTAGCGCGCTCGCCTGGCATGCGTGCGGCCCGTGTTCGATCCTCAGCACCACATACAAACAAAGATGTTGTGTCCGCCAAGAACTAAAAAAAAATAAATAAATAAATATTAAAATCTTAAAAAAAAAAAAGTGCAAATACATAGTTATTGAAGTAAATGATTCTATGATGGCAGGGCATTGGTTGGTGACATGTCTGTAATGCTACCTACTCAAGAGGATGAGGCAGGAGGATCACAAGGTGGAGATTAGCCTTGGCAACTCAGGAAGACTCTGTCTCAAAAATAAAAAAAAAGAAAAAGGACTGGGGATATGACTCAGAGGTAGAGAGCTCCTGAGTTCAATTCCCACCCCCTGCCTTCCGTACACACACAAATTTCAGTTTCAGAGATACATAGAGAAATATGTAAAAGGGGAAATTTTTTTTTTTTATTTTTTTTTTGGGTCAATAACAAAAAGGAAAATTGAAGCAGATGTAGCAAAGTTTTGATAATAATGGAACTTAGCCACTGGGTATATGGGAGTTTATTGCATATTGTCTTTGTGTATATGTAATTTTTCCTTAAAAATTTTGTTTTTGAAGGGGTATGTTGAGTTTTCACCAATACAATATTGAATTGTCCTTGGTCAATTGAGTGTGTATGAATATGCAAATGTAGTTAGTGGTAATAAACATTTAGGATTTAATTCTTTTTATAAATGAAAATTCCCATTCCTTAATAAGGAATAATAAGAATTATTTATATTTAAGTAGTAATTATTTCTTGTTTACTTGGTTATTCCAAAATTGATGGGACAGGGGTGGGGTTGTAACTCAGCGGTAGAACATGTGCTTAGTTAGGCCCTGGGTTTGATCCCCAGTACCATACAAAAAAAAAAAAAAAAAAA
>NW_026012886.1:0-2654 GCF_001458135.2 Marmota marmota marmota | reverse complement strand
GGGCAAAATAACTGGGGGGGGGGGGTTGACGAATAACTTGTGTATGTTGATACAGCAGGAGTGGGAGCCGTTTATTGCAGGACAGGAGCAGTATTTATACATTCCACACAGCTTATCTAATTAGCATAAACTAGATACATCAGTCAACCAATAAGGAATCTCCACACTTAATGGCTCGCTTTTGTTACTTTTCAAACCACTCCCTCTGGCATTTTGCCAGGCACCATCCAGACTTGTTTATGAACTCTAACATTCCCCTGGCAAAATGCCAGGTGTTATTTTGACTTGTTTACAGACTCTAACATTTATGCTGTTATTTATCTTACTATTTTCATGCACTGGCTGGCTGGAATGTCCAGTAAAATATTGACTAAAATGGTGAGAATATTTATTCTTGCTTTGATTCTGATCTCTGAGGGATAGAATTCAATATTTCACCAGTAAATTTGATTTTAATTGTCAGTTTTTATAAATTCTATTTATTAAGTTAAAGAAGTTTCTTTCTAGTTCAGTTTTAATAATAATTTTTATTGTTAATAGGTATTGAATTTAATTCAAATTTTTGCATCTTTTGAGAATATTTCTAGTTTATTGTCAATACAATGGTTGATTTTTCAAATCCCAAATCAACTTTACATGCTCAGAATAAACCCCACTTGGTCTTGATATATTATCATATTTATACCCTGCTGGATTCAATTTGCTGAAAAACTAGTAACAATTTTGAATGTATTTCATGAAAGACAGTGATCTGAAATCTTCTTTCCTCATAAATCTTTGACATGTTTTGTATTAGCATAATACTGGTCTTTTAAAACAAATCAGAAACTTTACAGTAACCATCTATTTTCTTAAAGGATTTGGTTCAGAATGAAGTAATTTATTCCTTAAATATTCAAAAAAGGTCACAGGTTAAGCCATCAGAGCCAAAGCTTTCTTTATGACATTTTCTACTTCATATTATTTCCATTTCAATAAGTGCTGCTCCTGTTATAAATTTTCCATTTCAAAAAATTATTACATTGATTACAAAAAACATTGATAATACACCTTTGTGTTTACATTTATAGACTCTGAAACAACACTCCATAGTTCATTCTCGAAATGAAATTTTTTTTGTCTCTGCGACTATTGTTCAATCTTACTAAGTCTTACTTAATTTTAAAGCATCATCTCTTAGATATTCAGCTTTTTATTATGTTTCCTTTTTATATTTCATAGATTTCTGCTCTTATTTATATTATTTTCTTCTTTCTGAATATTTGAGGCTTGATTTGCTCTTCTTTTCCTAGCATACTCAAGTGGAACTTAGATCATTCATTTTAAGCTCATATTTTTCTAATGTGAAATATACATTTATGCATTTCCCTCTGTTACATTGTAACAGTGTCCTCTAAAATTCCAATATGCTTCATTTTCATTATTTTTCATTAAAGATATTTTCTTTTATATTCTGATGAGTACTTGATGATTTTCTAGGTATCTTACTACCTATTTTTGAATTTAATTACCTTATTTAACTTACTGTGATATAATAATATAATCTGTAAGAAAGATATTTCTGTCTCAAGATGTGTCTATCTTGATGACTATTCCACATATATTTAAAGAATACATATTTTATAATTTGGAGGCATAGGATTCTATAAATAAAAATTGAGTAAGTTTGATAGAGTTCATATTTCTCTAACTTTTCTTGACTTTCGTATACGTTATTCAGAGAGGTCTATAAAATCATCCAATAATGATATTAGATTCCCCTAGTTCTCTCTTTAGTTTCATCAGTCATTTCTACATGTATCAAAGCTCAATTATCACATGCATTTAGAATTATCATGCATCACTAATGAAATGCCATTTGTTTCTTTATTAAATATTATTTGTCTCTGGGTAACCTGTTTTGACTTGAAGTTCACTTTCTCTGAAGGCTTTCCTTAAGTTTCTGTATATTAGTTCCCAAGAATTTTTATACTATTTGTATCTTTATACCCAAAATTGCATCGCTCCTAGATAGCATCAAGCTGGGTGGTGAGTTTTCTCCCAATCTGGGATTGTTCTACCTTTTATTTATAGTTACATTTAAGTTTCATATAACTACTAATAAAACGGGGTTTAAATACCCCAACCAGGCAGTATTTCCCTACTTATTTATTGGTTTTGCTTCTCTGGTTTTCCTTTCCTGAATTCAGTTTAGTCTCCATTTTAATTTCATCTGTTGCTGTTTGACTATTATTCTTTATATAATTTTATTGAATGCTTTTAGTATTGCAATATACATCTTTTAACTATGATAGTCTAGTTAATATTAATGTTTTATCATTTCATGAAAACGGTACAATTACACAATGGTATATTGTGTACTGCATGCATTTGAATTTTTCTTTTTTTTTTTTTTATTGGTTGTTCAAAACATTATAAAGCTCTTGACATATCATATTTCATACATTAGATTCAAGTTGGTTATGAACTCCCAATTTTACCCCAAATACAGATTGCAGAATCACATCGGTTACACATCCACATTTTTACATAATGCCCTATTAGTAACTGTTGTATTCTGCTACCTTTCCTATCATCTACCATCCCCCCTCCCTCCCCTCCCATCTTCTCTCTCTACCCCATCCACTGTAATTCATATCTCTCCTTGTTTATTT
>NW_026012885.1:8006-12276 GCF_001458135.2 Marmota marmota marmota | reverse complement strand
TGAACCAATTTGCAGTTCCACCAGCAATGTACAAGTGTACCTTTCTCCCAGGCATCCTCAGCAGCACTTATTGTTGTTTGACTTCATAATGGCTGCCATTCTTACTGGAGTGAGATGGTATCTTAGAGTGGTTTTAATTTGCATTTCTCTGATTACTAGAGATGGTGAGCATTTTTTCATGTATTTGTTGATTGATTGTATGTCCTCCTCTGAGAAGTGTCTGTTCAGATCCTTGGCCCATTTGTTGATTGGGTTTTTTGTTTTCTTGTTGTTTAATTTTTTGAGTTCTTTGTATACTCTGGAGATTAGAGCTCTATCTGAAGTGTGAGGAGTAAATATTTGTTCCCAGGGTGTAGGCTCCCTATTTACCTCTCTTATTGTTTCTCTTGCTGAGAAAAAACTTTTTAGTTTGAGTATGTCCCATTTGTTGATTCTTGATTTTAACTCTTGTGCTATAGGTGTCCTATTAAGGAATTTGGAGCCCGAACCCACGAGTTGGAGATTAGGGCCAACTTTTTCTTCTATTAGATGCAAAGTTTCTGGTTTGATTCCTAGCTCCTTAATCCATTTTGAGTTAACTTTTGTGCATGGTGAGAGAAAGGGATTCAATTTAATTTTGTTGCAAATGGATTTCCAGTTCTCCCAGCACCATTTGTTGAAGATGCTGTCCTTTCTCCATTGCATGCTTTTAGCACCTTTGTCTAATATAAGGTAGTTGGAATTTTGTGGATTGGTCTCTGTGTCCTCTGAATTTTTACTCTCCTTTTAAGTAAAATTTCTGCTTGCCTGCTTAACTCAGTGTTATTTTCAGTGTTCATTCTTCAACTCTAGAACACAAATACAATCCTGACTCCTGCTGGTAACACAACGATCCACTTCCAATTCACATATGTAATTATTGACAGGTGGGATAGGCAGAGTAATGATTCCTGAAGATATATGAGTTCTAATCCCTGGAATGTGAATTTGTTATATTACAGGCAAAAGGGAAATGCATTTTGGATGGAATTAAGATTGCTAATCTGATGACTTTTTTTGGGGGGGGCACTGGGGATTTAACCCAAAGACACTATACCATTGAGCTAAATCCCCAACCATTTGTTGTTGCTGTTTTTTCAAATTTTGGGATAGGGTCTTACTAAGTTGACTAGGGCCTTGCTAAATTGCTGAAGTTGGCCTCCAAATTGTGATTCTCCTGCCTCAGCCTCCTGAGCCACTGGGATTATGGGCATGTGCCACCATGCCCACCTGATCTAAGGAGTTTAAAGTAAAGAGATTATTTTGGATTATCCACAGTGGGTCCAATGTCATCACAAGGGACATTAAAGGTGGGAGTGGGAGGCAGAAGCTTGTGTGAGGGTGAGTGACACAGATATAAGGCAGTGTTATCTGCTTGTTGCCAACTTCGAAGATGAAAGGGGTGGGGTGCAAGCCAAGGAATGCAGGCAGCCTATAAAAGTGAAAAAAGTCCAGGAAATAAATTATTTTCTAGAATCTTCAAAATGGAACCCAGCATGGCTGATACCTTGATTTTAGCCCAGTGTGATTCATTTCAAACTTCTGATTTCCAGAAATTTAAGATAATAAATTTATTTTTGCTTTAAGTTAATTCATTGTGATAATTTGTCATACCAGCAATAATAAATTAATGCAGCAGGAAAAATTCCCTAAGGGCTATTGAATTGAGAGCCTCAGTTGCTCAGTCTCTTGCTATGTTGACTTGTGAAGCTTGATTGGCATTATGTAAAAATGTGGATGTGTAACTGATGTGATTCTGCAATCTGTATTTGGGGTAAAAATGGGAGTTCATAATCAACTTGAATCTAATGTATGAAATATGATATGTCAAGAGCTTTGTAATGTTTTGAACAACCAATAAAAAATAAAAAAAGAAAATCTTTTCAAACTTTAAAAAAAAAATAAAAAATAAAATAAATAAATAAATAAAAGAGCAAATGCTCAAGAAGAAACAGAGCCAAAGTGAGAGAAAGCAAGATCAGGGGATGGTGGTGTAAACAAGATTGAAAACACAGTTTTAGTAACTTGGATATGGAAGTGATATTCCCATTACTTTAGAATCACTCAATTTATTAGAGGCAAGTTACTAAGTTCAACCCAAAAGGAATGAGAAATGAATACCCATGGTTTGGAATTTCAGGAGGTAGCAATCATTGGGGATCACATCAGAAGCTGCCTACTCCAAGTACTGACACAATACTCACAGCATTTTCCCTATGCTTAAAATAAGAGAACTCTGGTGAGCTCATTGTTCTTTTTTTTTAGTTTTCTTTTTCATTTTCCAAAATATTTTTCGTATTCCAAAATATTCATATTTATGTATAGAAATATGAAAAAAGTAAATATTAAAGTAGATCTCTGATCTAGAGAACATTATATTAAATAAAATAAGCCAGACACAGAAAAACAAATACTCTATGTTGTCACTCATGTAGAATCAAGAAAATATCACAGGAGTTGAGTAGAATATTAGAAAAAAGGGAGAGTAGAGAGATTGATGGGACTGAGTTATAGTTAGAGAGGAGCAAAAAATTCTGGTGTGCTATTATCCAATAAGGTGACTATAGATAAAAAACAATGTAGTATGCATTTCAAAAAGCTAAAAGAAAGAATTTTGAAAGTTTTCACCATAGAGTAATGTTTAGGGTAATTGACATGTTAATTATTTTGATCTGATAATTACACAAATATACATAATCTAATAACACATTGTACCCCACAAATTTGTACAATTATTATGTCAATTAAAGATAAAGAGTACAATCTCTGGTGAAATAATTTCAAGACATGATTTATTTAAAATTTCATTATTTATAAATATAAATCAAAATTAATTTTATAAAATTTCCATATCTATGAATGGTCTACAATTTTCATATGGCACTGAGTTTTTTAAAAATATTTATTCATTTGTTTGGCCACTGAGTTTTTAACTTACTTTTATTGAGTACAGGTTATATTCTGTATCCAGTGAACGGTATACCTCAACACTATTTTTCATTGCAGTGTAAGTTGATCATGGTTTTCACAGGAAAAATAACTAAAGGACTTAATAGGAATTAGTTATTATGAAAATACAAAATCTCTCTTAGTCTCTAATAAGAGAGAGACAGAGGAAATGACCTTTGAATTAAGTAAACTGATTCTTAAAAAATCACACACACAAAGGTCTTACATACGTCTAAATCCTTTAGCTATTTCTCGTAGAATTTATCATGATCCTGGATAGCTCAATATTTAGACAGGTAAAAAACAAGTCCCAACCAGAGGAAGCTACATTTCTCCTGATTTGTTTTGAGTAAAAAGTTTGGAAGTGAGGAACACTGAAAGTGAAAGATATGCACTTTGGATTTTCTGAAAATATGACAACTTGGCAATGATTCAAACTGAACATCCTTTTGTCTTTATAAGAAAAACAACATGGGGGCTGGGGTTGCGGCTCAGCGGTAGAGCTCTCGCCTAGCACATGCAAGGCCCTGGGTTCGATCCTCAGCACCACATAAAAATAAATAAAATAAAGTTATTGTGTCCAACTACAACTAAAAAATATTAAAAAAGAAAACAATGTGAACATTGATTTAATTTCTTCATCATAATAATGAGTTATAGAGCTAAATAAAATTCCAGTAAAGAAAAGTTCTCATATAATCATATTTGGTCCATGGGAAAAAATGAGTGTTCTTTTTTTTTTTTTCCAAATATCAATAAAATATCTTTAAGGCCTACATTTTTTTTTAAATTGAGTGATATATAGTGCTGCTTTGAGCTAAGATCATATGGAAAAAAAAGAACATCCAAAACATAATGTTACTTGGGAAAAAAGTATTCATAGTATTGCCTTTCATTATATTCCTCACTTTACAAAGAAAGATATAGCATCCATTACTTGATTTGGGTGAGTGAGTCACTTTCTCTTCTGCCTACAGTTTGATTTTATGTGTTGAATGCTTTATGTTTGATTAAAATAACATGTGTGCATATGATTTCTCACATATGTGAAATGAATAAGAGACTGATTTTTCTCTGAAGCTTAAGGCTCTCATTTTCCTGGCCAGAGAAAGGTGACCAAATAAACAAATTATTGACTCCTGCAAGGTAGGCGGGCCTGCGACCCACCGGCAGAAGAGGAGCAGCGGCCTGCTGAGAGGCAGAGCCGCCCCCTCCCCCTGCGCTGGCAAGGTAGAGGGAACTGTGACCACCCACAGAGCAGGCCCAGCGGCCTGCTGAGGGGCAGAGCCACCCCCCAACCCCC
>NW_026012885.1:0-3795 GCF_001458135.2 Marmota marmota marmota | reverse complement strand
GGATGAGAGATGGGAGGGAAAGGGAAAGAGAAGGGAAATTGCATGGAAATGGAAGGAGACCCTCAGAGTTATACAAAAGTAGATACAAGAGGAAGTGAGGGGAAAGGGAAAAATAATACAAGGGGGACAAATGAATGCCAGTAGAGGGGGCAGAGAGAGAAGAGGGGAGGGGAGGGGATGGGAGGGGGTATAGTAGAGGATAGGAAAGGCAGCAGAACACAACAGACACTAGTATGGCAATATGTAAATCAATGGATGTGTAACTGATGTGATTCTGCAATCTGTATTTGGGGTAAAAATGGGAGCTCATAACCCACTTGAATCAAAGTGTGAAATATGATATATCAAGAATTATGTAATGTTTTGAACAGCCAACAATAAAAAAAAATAAATAAATAAATTTCAGTTTCACATAAACGATTTAAAAAAAAAACAACAAAAAAAAAAAAACAAAAAACAAATTATTATCTGCTGTGGCATTTTATAAATGCACACAACATTCATTTTATACTTGTTCCTGTTGTTTCACTTGAAATATTTTGTAAGATTTTATAAATTCAAAATAAAATTAACACTACCCAATAATAATGATGAGAGAGTGACTGAAGGGAGATTTGGAAGTATGACTATTCTCTATAGTATGAGAGAAGACATGGGATATTGTAGGATTATCCTTTTTGCTGAATTTAAAAAATCTACTTAAATGCAAAGTAGTATAAGATTACTAAAGTAAGAGCAATATATTAGGATATTCATGTTGACTTATTACTACCATTTTCTCTTATCTTTTGATATGTATAGTTTTGGTTTTAAATCAAATTTATCTATAAATATGTACAATCATGTGGATAAAATTTATATTTTGAACACCTAATATTTTAGGGATTTTTGCTTCATTATGATTGTATGGTATGCTATGTGTTGGTAGGCCAAACTGCTATGATAAAAGATCCCTTATTGCCTAGAGCCTAGAAATGTGACAATGGCTGGGTCTGGTGGTACACATCTGTAATCCCAGGCACTTGGGAGACTGAGACAGGAGGATCACAAGTTCCAGGCCAGCTTGGCAATTTTGGTTGGTGGTGGGGGCCTTAGCAACTTAGAGAGATCCTGTCTCAAATAAATAAATAAATAAATACATAAATAAATAAATAAATAAATAAATGTTCTGGGGATATATTTCAGTGGTAAAGTGCCACTGGGCTCAATGCCCTGTTCTAAAATAACAACAACAAGTACAATGGTTAATACTACGGACGATATGATTATGGGAATCTGTCATTTTATTTGGGATGCTTTTTTATACTCTATTGACAAAAAGCCCATCAGGGGAATCAGAAGAAATGATGGAACATCAGCAATACTTTGATAATACAACTTTTTGGTGATTTACATATTGTTATTTGTTCTTTTAATGATTGAATAATCTAAAGACTATTATCTTATTAGTAATGCTCCTAAGGGGATTTTTCTTTACAATAAAAAAAACAGTCTGCCAAATGGGCAGTATTTGAACTAATTGGGCTGTTTGCCAGCTACCAAATGAATAGAACATGTGGATGACTGCTACTAAGTAAAATTTACTCCCAGCAGAATAATCTGCAATTGGGGATTCGGGTTCCATTTATTCAACAGCAAAATAAAGCAAAAAAAAAAAAAAATCTGGCATACCTTCTGTTTTTTCAAATATGTGTGGAGAAACTATACATACGTTTTGTAGATATTCAAACTAAATTTTTTTGTTCTTTATAATCTGTTAGGCATCACAGACATGATATTAGTTTTTTATAACTACTTGAACTTTATTGTGGACTTTATTATACTGCTTCCTTTAGAATACACATTTCTTTTTTATTGATTCATTTTAGTTATACCTGGCAGTAGAATCTATTTTGATATACTTATACAAGCATGGAGTATATCTTATTCTAATTAGGACCCAATTCTTGTGGATTCACATGATAGTGGAATTTACTGTGGTGTATTTATATCTGTATATAGGAAAATTATGGCAGTTTTTTTTACACTGTCTTTCATTATCCTATCCCCCTCCCTTCTCTTCATTCCCCTTTGTCTACTGAACTTTTGATTTTTCCCTTTCCACTCCTTATTGTGGATTAGTTTCTACATATAAGTGAGAATGTTTGCCTTCGTTATTTTGGGACTGGCTTATTTTACTTAGCATGATAGTTTCCAAATCCATCCATTTACCAGTGAAAGTCATAAAGTCATTCTTCTTTCGGGCTGAATAATATTCCATTGTTATATACAACAACTTCCTTATCCATTCATCAATTGCAGGGCACCTAGGTTGGTTCTATAGCTTAGTTATTGTGAATTGTGCTGCTATAAACATTCATGTGGCTGTATCACTGTCATATGTTGACTTTAAATCCTTTGGATACAAAGCGAGGAATAGGATAAATGGATCAAATGATGGTTCCATTCCGAGTTTTCTGAGGAATCTCTGTACTGCTTTTCACAGTGGTCGCACTAATTTGCAGTCCTACCAACAATGTACCCTTGCCCCCATATCCTTGCTAACATTTATTATTATTGCATGTATTCTTTATCATTGCCATTCTGGCTGGAGTGAGATGAAATCTCAGTGCAGTTTTAATTTGCATTTCTCTAATTGCTAGAGATGTAGAGCATTTTTTTCATATATTTGTTGAGCATTCATATTTCTTCCTCTGAAGAGTGCCCATTTATTGATTGGATTTTTCTGGGTATTATGTCTTTTGAGTTCTTTGCATATTCTGGAAATTAACACCTTATCTGAGGTGTGGGTGGCAAATATCATCTCCCATTATGTAGGCTATCTCTTCATGCTGTTGGTTATTTCCTTTGTTGTGAAGAAGCTGTTTCGTTAGATACCATCCTGTTTATTTATTTTGGATTTTACTTGTTGTGCTCTAGGAGTCTTGTTGAAGAAATTAGTTCCTAAGTTTCAAGTTTACTTGATGTCCAAATAGTGACAGTTAATACAGATCATATAATATATTTAACATATGGATTTTTAATCCTGTGGAGTTTTAGTATTCTATCATTTTGCTGTTATTTAGAGATAATCTTAAATCCACAAAATGATGCATTACATATTTAGTATTTATTGATTTTGAATTTTATTAACATTTATTGATTGCAAATATTAGTGGGGTTCAGTGTGATATTTTCATACATGCATACACCATTCACTAATCAAATACAACCTTTCTTTATCCACCTTCTAATCCCCCATTCTTCCCAAACTCTAGTAATCACTATTCTACATTTGGGTCTACATTTTTAAGTTTTGATGGAGTACCTGTCTTTTAAAGCCTGGCTTATTTCTTTTAGCATTTTATTTTTCAATATCCTTCAGTTCCATGCATTTTTGCTGCAAATGATAGGATTTCATTCTTCTTTATGACTAATACTATTCTGCTGTGTATATAAACCATGTTTTATTTATCCACTCATTAGTTGATGGGCACTTTGTTTCTTTATGAGTTATTATGAATAGTGCTGCTATAAACATGGATATATAGATATCTCCTTGGTATGCTGATTTCACTTCCTTTGGCTATATACCAGAGTGGGAAAGCTGCATCATATGGTAGATCTATTTTTAATTTTTTGAAGAATCTCCATAATGTTATTGGATGTAATAATGGCTGTAACTAAGAGTTGCCTTTTCTCCACATTCTCACCACAATTTGTTATTTATAGTTTCTTTCTTTCTTTCTTTCTTTCTTTCTTTCTTTCTTTCTTTCTTTCTTTCTTTCTTTCTTTCTTTCTTTCTTTCTTTCTTTC
>NW_026012884.1:0-2654 GCF_001458135.2 Marmota marmota marmota | reverse complement strand
TTGGTACCACGGATTGAACCCAGGGGTGCTTAATTACTGAGTCACATCCACAGCCCTATTTTGTATGTTATTTAGAGACAGGGTCTCATTGAGTTGCTTAGCACCTTGCAATTGCTGAGACTGGCTTTGAACTCTCAATCTTCCTGCCTCAACCTCCTGAGATGCTGGGATTACAAGCATGGGACACCACACAGGGCCCTTTTTTGTATGTTATGTACAGACAGGTTCTCTCTGAATTGTTTATGACCTTGCTAAGTTGCTGAGATTGGCCTTAAATTGGCGATCCTCCTGCCTCAGACCTCCCGAGCCACTTGTATTACAAGTGTGCACCACCATGCCTAGCTACAGTAGTGATTTTAATGTTTAGTTATCACTATAAACTGTGGAGATAACATTACATATCTTTTAATGAATGTCATGAGGGTATGAGGAGAAACAACCCTTCCTTTCTGAAATAAATAATTTTAGAAACCAGTGCTCCATTATAGGAGAGTGTGATTTTCTGACTTTGGAGAGAGTTTTTTTGCTGTTTTCTCTTTAGTGAGCAGCTCTGAAGAGGAAATTATGTTAAAAAAGTATTTCCTGCATCTAATACAGGTTTATCAATTACACACATTCTTTGAACAAGAAAATGTGAATACTTGTTGATGATACATGTTAAGGACCATTCTTAACACCCTAATGCTGAGTTCAAATTTCCATCATTTATGTAACTAAGAAGAGGGACTAAATGCCCCATTTCATTGTCATATTTTATGCTTGGTCTGATTTTTTTCATGGAATAAAATCAAAGTTTATTAGAGTACTTATTGATTGATTTTAATAATTGTCTCAATAATTAAGAAACTATCAATTTTGAGCAGGAAAATACCAAAAATGGGGAATAAAAGCTTTTCTAAATGATCTATGTAAGAAAATTCTCAGGTACATGACATTCACATAGAAAAAGTACTTTCATAGCAGTTTCTTGTCCAGCATGTAAAAAGCTTGAAAGTCATCACTGTGCCCTAACAACAGATAAAAAGCCTGAGCAAACTGAAAACATAAACAGTTCTTTTGAGATTTGTCTGAGAAGTAAAGTCAGGAAAAATGCTGTTCTGAAATTAGACAGGCAAATATAGAGAAGCACAATAAGAAATCTCTGTGAAAACCAGTGCCAGTATAGCAGGACCAGAAGGGCAAATGGAAATGTCTGGATGCTCAGGGTGGGCAACTCTGTGAGCCTAAAACACTACCTGACACCAAGTCACAGGAGCTGCACACTTTTGTGAGTTTACCTTGACCCGATTTTCACAGTGGGTATGATGGGAGGAAAGAAAAATCCTCTCATGTATCTAATAGGGTAGGGGTGCCATTTTGAAATATGTCAAGGAGCAATTTTGAAATATGCCGAAGTACTCTGTTTTCCTTTTTTTTATTGTGCAATTTAAATTTAATTTTTTAAATTTTTTATTTGCTGTTTTTAGATATACATGACAGTAGAGTGTCTTTTGAAATATTACACATACTCTGTTCTTAATGTCTTTTCTCGAGGGAACCTTTAATAAAGCCTGAACACTGGGGCCTTTTCAAAACCTAGCCAACCAGACCAAAGTGACATGTCAAACTCCCCCTTCCATACAGAGGTAGGGGAAGTCCTGGTTCACTCTATCCTGGGAGAGGGGAAATATTTAACCTTAGCCCAACGTACGCATTCTGTCCCACCTAAGGTGGAAAAGGAGAAACTGAAAACACTCGGGAAGTCAATGGTCCAGAGGTACAGGTTTACTCAAAATCTTAAGAAATAATCATGCAGGTATTAGCAGTTTCCCCATCTTCCACATCACATTATAGAAGACTATTTCCTGCAGTTCCTTTTACCCGTACATCATTTATGGCTATCAAGACAAAGTACAAAGCATACTAAAAGTCAAGAAACACAGTTTAAAGAGACAGAGTAAGAAAAAAAAATTAGATTCAGATATGGCAGGGATACTGGGATTATTAGACCCAGTATTATATATAGATTATTATACCTAGGAATGCTAAACAACTATGATTGATATATCAAGGGCTCTAATAGATAAAGTAGACAGTAAGATATAACAGGAAGACAATATAACTATAGAAATACAAACTCTAAGAAAAAGTTGTAAAACAATGCTAGAGACCCAAAACATTGTAACATAAAGGAAGAATGCACTTAATAGGCTTATCAGAAGATTTGACATACTCGAGAAAAGACTATCTGAGTTTTTCCAAATAGAGAAATACACCGAAGAAGAAGAAGAAGAAGAAGAAGAAGAAGAGGAAAGCTGAGAAAAATGATTCAAAATATCGAAGAACTATGGAATATTTTCCAACATGTAACATACTTATTAATGGGGAAACTAGAAAGAGAACATTTCTGAAATTAATGTCAGATATCAAATGAAAGATCTAGGAAGCTTAGAGAACACCAAGCAATATAAATGTCCCAAATAGAAAACCCCCAAACAACAAACAAAATAAATAAATAAATAAATAAATATACCTAGGCATATAACATTTGAAGTCAGGAAAATCCAAGAAAAATTCTTGAGGGAAGCCTTAGGAAGGTGACACTTAACTATAGAGGAGAAAAGATAAGAATTACAATTGACCTTTTTTTTTTTTTTTTTTTTTTTTTTTTTTTT
>NW_026012883.1:0-2654 GCF_001458135.2 Marmota marmota marmota | reverse complement strand
CAGGAGAAAGATAAGGGGAAAGGAATGGGGAACAAAGGATGCCTAGGACTCATAGAAAGGCTGAACACTTTGCTTCTGGGAATACCAGGATACCAGCTATGGCCCCCTTCTCCCTCCTGGGGAGAAGTCTATGTTACTCTTTTTAATGTAGACCCTGCTTTGTGTGCTTGCCTGGGCTTGCTTCTCTAATGTTCAAAGTTCAACGTGTGAGGGGGCAGAATTCCTCACCAGTAACCAGCGGTATCAACACCACAGGCCATATGTGCCCCAAGTGGGGTTTCATATGCAGGCTTTATGGGCCGAGCTGAGCAGGGTTAGTGTTTCTTTCTGGTTTAACTATCAGTTGAAACCCAGGAAGCTGAGAGCCCTGGGTCAGCATCTAGGGATATGGTGCTTACCAGGCAGGAGCAGGTGGGCTTGTGGCTTTTCTTGAAAATGTTGGTGCCTCTAAACCACTGACATAGAAGGAACACAGGGGATGGGGGCCCTTCCTGAGAGGTCAATTCAGGTCAGCCTGTGCAATGGGGTGAAGTGTGTCAAGGGGGCATGTGTCCATGAGTTCACAGACATTTTATGAGACCCACAGATGCCTGAAGCCACAGATGACACCAAACCTACATACAGTGTGCCCTCTACACACATGCCTATGACTTATTACCCTTTCTAAAAAACCTGAGAGTCCTGGAAAGCCCCTGAAGAGAGGGCTAAGGACATGGTGCCCTTGTCTTCCTGGTGTAGCTTCACTGATCAAAGTTCCTTTCCTGCTTTTCATCATGACCTTTTCTGTTTGGATTTGGGCTAAACAGATGACCTGATGTGTGGGATCACCAGAGTCAGGTTGCTTCCAACAGCTCCCTAACAGTGGAATGTAGAACATGGACATTAAGCACAAGGTGCTCATTTTATTTCAACCCCACATTGCTGCCTTAGGGAATTGACTCCCACCGCTTTCCCCCTCGATTCTGCTGGGGAGAGAACACTGAGCCAAATCACCAACATCAATTGCTTCCTTTCTTAGCTCAGGCTGTTTCCTGAAAAGATCAGTGTCCAGAAGGTGATGAGAATTATTGAAATAATTGTCAAACTGTTTTTATTTTTACATATCAAATATGATATTTTAAAATCTTGTTTCAGCAATTTTGAGACTATGTCTTGCTAAATTGCCTGAGGTCACACCAGCTGATACTATATATGTATATAGGTATCTTTTTCTTTGAGGTTCTGTGGGATAATTTCTGTGGGCTCAACCTCTGAGCTAGATCCCCAACTCTCTTTATTGTATTTTAAGCTAGGATCTCCCTGCTTGTGAAGCCAGATTGAAAGATAGTAGTTTGTGTAGCTAGGTAAGTGGGGTCTAATATCAGGTCCAATATAAAAAATAATGCAATCTGATCTTAGCCTGGGAAACCAAAAAAACACCTGAGGAGTGAAATTTTCATGTCCCCTTGGCCTTGGGCAAGTGCTAAATAATTGCTAATGAAGTAGCTCCCAGTGAAACAGGGAGATGCCAATCGAACCACCCTAGGCTGTTCCTGCCCAGGTTTCTGCTCCCTGGCCCACCAGTCCACCAGTCTCCCACCCTTTGTCCTTCCCACCCATATCCCCTACCATGTGCACAATAAAGGGAAACAAAGGACAGGAATGTTGGAGGACAAAAGAAGATCTTAGGTTTAAGAGGGAGAAGACCTCCTGAAAGGAAAGTGACCACAACACTCGGAGTGACCAAGAGATCTTTATTGCAGCAGTGCAACAAAGAGAAAAGAAAGAAGGAAAGAGAGAGAGAGAAAAGAGAAGAGATGAACAGGGAGAGAGCAAGAGCAAGAGAGAGACAGAGAGCGCGCATAAGAAAGATAAAGAGCCAGAGAGAGAGAGCAAGAGAGGGGGCCTGGCAGGAGGGAGTTTTTATAGCCCAAATCTAATAGGGCCTCTGGGTCTGCAAGCTGCCTTGTTGGCCCAAGGGGGGGTTAAGTGTTCAGCCTTAAGCAGGGTTGAATGTTCAGACTTGAGGCAAACAGGTGATAAAGGACCAGATAGAGGGGGCTTTGAGTGTGTGGGCTATCTTGCAGCCAACATCTGCTCAGCCTGCCCTGCAGACAACACAGTTCAGCCTGCTCTGCACCCAACACCTCCCCCTTCCAGGGATTCGGCCTTTTGGGTCCCCTTCTTCCTGGGGTGGGGGGAGTCTTTTGTGCTTTCTCTTATTAAAGCCTTCCACTTTCCACTCTCCACCTGCTTCTCTGGTGTTATACTGCAGGATTCGGGGGGAACAAGGACTCCTTATGGTAAACAGCATTAGCATTTGTAGATGCTCACCTGACCTTGGGCTCCACCTGCCTTAGACTCCTTAAGTAATTGTTTTTCTTGATTTTTTAAAAACTGTTGTTTGTTTCTGTAGTGAGTTAAAACCCAGGGCATCACCCGTGCTGGGAAAGCAGTCTCCCTCAGCCAGAGCTCAATCCCAGATGTTACCATTTGTACCACGTTCAAGCAAAGGCTTCCCACCTGGATTAGTTCCCAGCCCAGGAAAGAAGCTCCACCTGAAAAGGGCTGGGGCCAAGGATCTGCCACTCTAGGCAATTTTAGTTAGTGATTGGATAACCTTAGCTGTCAGTCACCATGCAGAGGCCTGACTGGAGGTGGCCCATTAGGGATGC
>NW_026012882.1:0-2655 GCF_001458135.2 Marmota marmota marmota | reverse complement strand
ATGTATATATATATATATATATATATATATATATATATATATATATCTTTTATTTGCTTGATATTTGGCATTCAAATACTATCATTGATTCCATGGTATTCTCCTATCTGAGGTGCAATAAGATTTTTATCTTGCTCAGAGGTCTCTGGCAGTAAGTCTGGTGCTCAAAAACACTGAATTTGTTGATACCTACTCAAACTTTGTTGTCATTATCATAAGCAGAGAGTTTTAGAGGCTTCAGTCCATGATCAGTTGGCCAGATTGATTTGGGAAATGTAGCACATCACTGCAAGGGTGTGTGCCAGAGCAATATCATTAACCTCATGGCTGAGAAATAAAAGAGTGAGAGCATATTTTAGATTATATGCCTGATAAGGGATTAATTCCAAAATACATAAGAAACTCCTTCAACTCAATATCAATAATAAATAAATTGAAGATTGTATAAAGAAATTGAACATGTATTCCTCCAAAGAAAACATACAGATTGCAGGATCACATTGGTCCTGCAATCTGTACACGTGGTAAAAATAAGAATTCATACCCCATTTGAATCAAATGTATGATATATGATATGTCAAGATCATTGTAATGTTTTGAACAACCAATAAAAAAAGAAAACATACAAATGGATAACAGGTATATGATAATATGCGCCATAACATTAATTATCAGGGAAATGAAAATCAAAGCAATAGTGAGGTGCTGCCTTATACTTGTTTGTATGACTATCATAAAAGATCAAAAGATGAGGTGTTAATGAGGATATGGAGAAATTGGAGCCCTAGCACACTTTAGGTGAAAATATAAAATGATGAAGCAGCTATGAAAAATGGTGTGGAAGCTCATCAAAAAAATGAAACAAGAACATGAGAGAGAGCCTACCAAAAGAATAAAACCTTTTCCAGCTACTCTTCCAATAGGGAATTAATATCCAGAACATACAAAGAACAAAAAAAAATGACAACAAAATACAATAAATAACCCAAATAAATAAATGGGAAAAATATCTAAATAGATATTCAAAAGAAGAAATGCAAAAGTTCAAGAAATATGTGAAAAGAATGATCAATGACTTTAGTCTTTAGGGAAATAAAATCAAAACCACATGGATTTCATCTCATTACATAGAGAATGGCAATCATCAAGACTGCTGGTAAAGATGTGTGAGAAAAGGTACGTTTATATACTGTGGGTAGGACCACAAATTAATACAACTCTAGAAAGCAGTATGGAGATTCCCAAAAGGAATAGAGAAAACATATGAACCAGGTATCTCACCCCTGGATATTTATTCAAAAAAACTAAAATACTATACTACATACTATAGTGATACATGCAGACCAATGTTTGGAGCAGTAGAATTCACAACAGCCAAACTGCAACCAGCTCAGATGCCCATCAATAGATGACTTACTAGATGAAGACAATGTAGTTTTACTCAGCCATAAAGAAGAAAGAAATTATGTCATTTGCTGGTGAGATGAAAGTAAAGAACATCATGCTAAGTGAAGTAAACAAGACTTAGAAAGTCAAAGGTCAAATGTTTTCTCTTATAAGTGGAAGTTAAAGAAAAGAAAGGAATAAAAAAAGATGTCAGCTGGGCGCAGTGGGTGCATGCCTGTAATACCAGCGGCTCTGGAGGCTGAGGCAGGAGGATTGCAAGTTCAAAGCCAACCTCAGCAGACAGCAAGGTGCTAAGCAATTCAATGAGACCCTGTCTCTAAATAAAATACAAAATAGGGCTGGGAATGTGGCTCAGTGGTCGAGTGCCCCTGAGTTCAATCCCCAGTACCAAAAAACAAAACAAAACAAAAGAATGGGATGTTACAAACATAGAAGGGAGGCCAAAAGAGTAAAAGCAGGGAGGAGGGAAGAGCATTTGGAACTATCACAGATTTAAATCTACCAAATTATTCTACGTCCATACACCACAACACGTCCAGCAAACACATACACACTCTCTCTCTCTCTCTCTCTCTCTCTCTCTCTCTCTCTCTCACACACACACACACACACATAATGCATTAATTAAAATAATAACAGCAATAACAGAAGTAGAGCTAGCAGATCAAGGGAGGGAAGAGGGGAGGAACAGGAAAATACTATACAATGAGATGGATTTAATTATGTGCAAGCCACAATAAATCCCATTATTATGTATAATTATAATGCACCAATGAAAACTGATTTAAAAGTTATTTAAAAATGAAAATAGAATTATTAGATGATCTATCAATCCAACTTCTGGGAACATACTAAAAACAGTTGATATTAGAATCATATCTGCATTCCAATTTTCATTACGGCATTATTCAAAATAGCCAAGACAAAAACGACTCAAGTATTCCTCAACAGATGAATGGAGAAAACATCTACTACATAAACAATGGAATATTATTCAGCTTTAATAATGAAGAAAATCCTGCTGTTGCAGCAATGTGGATGCAACTTGAAGCCCTTATGTTAGTGAAAAATCCAGCCACAGAAGAGGACATAGATATATTTAAAAATAGCGTCGCCTTCTACCTAAGGCGGTATACAAAGGTATTTCTTTTACTGTCCAAGAGAAGGCCTAAAAGAAGTGACACCCCAGTAACAATGAACATACCAAGTGCACAGACCTTTTTTTTTTTTTTTTTTTTTTTTTTTTTT
>NW_026012881.1:0-2655 GCF_001458135.2 Marmota marmota marmota | reverse complement strand
AAAAAAAAAAAAAAAAAAAAATATATATATATATATATATATATATATATATATATATCTCATTTAACTTTCAGATGACTGTTAGCAAGAAAGAATTTTAAATTAAGGTATGTAAATTTTTTAGAAATTATGCTACTGCACATTTAATACATGGTACATTGTAAACATAACTTTGATATGTCCTGAGAAACCAAAACTTTCATAACTTGTTTCATTACTATATTCACTTTTTAATGATGATCTAGAACAGAGCACACAATATCTCTGAAGTATACTCCTATGTGAAAGGAGTGAGTTTGATACATTTTATCCAGTGACAAGACATTTACAATCTAAGGAAAAGACATCTTTCTCTTCTCTTCCCCCTTAAAGATGCCAGAAGTACACAGCATCTGAATCAGTAGCTTTGTGACACAAATTTCTCAGGTGATTGGTTTCATGGATTATTGCCCAGGAGCATATTTCACCCCTAACCTCTACACTTCTGATGATATCTGCATTGTGGACAATCACTCTTATCATGATACAGTATCAAAAAGTGTAATAACGGAAAACACTGTAAAACATGCCAAATATATGAACTGCAAATAGAAATTGGTAATTTTTAGTTAAACTTGGCTATGAAATCCACTTAGTACCCACCTCAATGGATAATGAACGTATTTCTTTTTCAGTTGACATTTGAGGCCTGGCAATGCACTTGCTTCAATTTTCAGCTTCTCAATTCACAAACTCCACTGGGGCTTGGCATGCTCTCGCTTCCACCCTGGCACTGAGATAATAGCCCTCTCCTTCCTCAGGCTGGCTTGATTACCTAAATGCCCTAAATGTTATTGCTGGACAGAAATTCCTCTCCTACATGTTTTGGGAAAATCCTATGGCTGCCACCCTCAAGAACCCCTGGATCACAATGTGACCCTAATGACACTGTCCTGTGTCACTGAATTCATTTTCTACCTTACAAGATAAACACGCTCACTTCTGAGTGTCCTGGCAACCAATGTCTTTCTCTGTTTCCACTCTGCCTCTGCTTTTTAGCCTTTCCTTAATGGAGAGGCACTTTCAAGTCTCTGAGAGAGCTCTACCACCTTTCTGGACTAGGGGCTCCACATACATATAAATGAAGGAGGCAAAGGAAGAAAAGAGAGAAGTAAATACAGAGGGGAGGAAGTACATTGAGGTTTTTTTATTTTTTATTTTTTTTATTTAAAAAAAAAATTTTTTTTAAATTAACTTCTAAAATAGAAGAGGAAAACATGTAAGAAGGGCTATAACCAGCAACCACACAAAGTGAACATTGGTCCTTCCAGCCCTGCTGAAGCCAAGAAAAAGGCAGACATATGCCAAGCAACAAGGTCAGTACTCTGCCCTAGGCATGATCACCTTGAAGGAACACACAGGCCACTTTTCCATTGGCCAGGGCCACTAATATAGAAGAGAGACACGACATGGTTCCCAGAATGCAGACTGGACCTGCTAACCCAGAGTATACTTGCATTTCCCCAACAGTATGTGTCACAAGGCCCCTATTTCCTTATGCTCACCACGTAACACTCTAAGATTTTCTTCTGTTCTAACTTGAGCCTGTGGCTGCAAAAAACCCCAAATATTATTATCAAACAGACCTTCCAAGTCTGTAGGGAACTGATGGGTAAATAAACCATGCAAGAAAAGCCATAGAAAATAGACATTGATCCGAACTTGAAGGTGAAGTGTGTGAAATTGTTTACAAATTGTCTGGATAATTGGAGGCACTGAAGTGGGACACTACAGCTTCCACCCTCCCTTGTTTTATGCACAACTTTAATTAACTTTCAAGAAAGAAAATATTATGATCTTTAGAGCTGGGAAGAGCTGGATTCAAATCCTGCCTTTAATGCCCGAGTACTGATAACAGAGGAGTCACATTTTTTCATTGTTGCACTTTTCCAATTTTAAAAGGGAGAAGAATATTTCTTCTTGTATTAAAACTATTAAATGAGATGAGTGTACATGAAACACCCATGACAGGGCAAAGCATATATTAGATTCTCATTCAATGGTTCTTTGCTATTTGGCATTCCTTAGATTCTGTTAGAACTAACATCCTGAATTTCCACATTTTCATCCTGTGGAACTAACCATGTCATCTTCTCCCTCAAGCCTGATCTTTCTCCTAATCCCTCCTTTTTCATAGGAAGGGACCTGGGTTAGAGGTCTTAGAAATCTTTTCCAACCTGCTCTCTGTCCCAGCAGATTTGCTTGTAAGGATCACATCAATTGGCTCCCATGAACTTTCTTGCCAATAGAGAGGCTCAGCAGACCAGAGGGAGGTGGAAAAGTGAGGTTTGGGTCTTACTCCTTGGCTTCTTCTCTGTGAGACCAACTTTTGATGACTGAATCCTTTACCTGAAAATGAATGTGTTGCTCAAGTGGATCTGCACTATAGAACTCGCCTTCTTGATTCAGAGAAGCATTTCCTGCCCTTGGTCCTGTGCACAGAGCCCCAGATTCCTATACAGTTCCTCATGGCTGCCCTCCATCTTACCAATATCTTTGTAATTGGACCCTTCTTAAAACAGAGAGAGAGGGAAAAGAAAGAAAGAAAGAAAGAAAGAAAGAAAGAAAGAAAGAAAGAAAGAAAGAAAGAAAGAAAGAGAGAAAGAAAGAAAGAAA
>NW_026012880.1:0-2655 GCF_001458135.2 Marmota marmota marmota | reverse complement strand
AACTAAAAAGAATAAATTAAAAAAAATTTAAAGAAATTATTTTAAAAAATGCATGTCACAGAAAAAAGAGGCTTTAGCCCACGTACCTAGGTGGTTCATTCTCAGAAACTTATTCTCATAAATTTATGTTTATATTTAGAAGTACATTCGGTGTCTCCAATATGTACCAACAGTTTTAAGAATTTCCCTGGAGGATTCTGATGATGCAGGTGAGGGAAGAGGACAAAAGCAGGTCTTAGGGGTGTGGTGAGGAGATGTGAAATACAGAGCACCTCTATGGCATATTCCTGTCAAAAACTTGAACTAGAATCCAATCAAGACTTTGTTTAACTTTCAGATTACAGAAAATATGGGGAATGAAGGGACAAATTAAATGGCACTACAAGCAGTGACTATGAATCATTCTCTAGAGACAAATAATCCAGATTCCCCAATAGATTATTGGCATGAAATAAAGAGAAAGAGGAACTATAACAGAATGAAACAATTTCAGAAACAAGAACAAAAGATGCAGTTTGACAGCCAAAGTCACTTAGAGAGGAATTCCAAAGCTAAGCGTAGAAACACAATTTCCAACAATTTCCCTTCTAGAGATACACCCAAAGAATCAAAAACAGAGACTCAAACACTTGTACACCAATGTTCAGTGCAGCATTATTCATAATATCCAAAAGGTAAAAACCACCCAAGTGGCCATCAATAGATGAATGGAAGAAATGTGGCATATACATAGAATGGAATACTATTTAGCCTTATAAAGTAATGAAATTCAGATGCACATGCTACTACATGGATAAAACTTGAAAATATTATGCTAAGTGAAATAAGCTCAACATAAAAGACAAATATTATGGGACTGGGATTGTGACTCAGTGGTAGAGTGCTTGCCTAGCATGTGGGAGACCCAGCGTTAGATACTCAGCACCATGTAAAAAAATAAAATAAAATAAATAAGCAAATAAAATAAGTTATTTTTTAAAAAATTTAAAAAGACAAACATTATATGATTCTATTTATATAAGGTAACTAGAGTATAGAAGAAGTAAATTTATAGAGACAGCAAGTAGAATAGATGTTACCAGGGATTTAGGATTGGGTGGAATGAGGTGTTATCATTTATTTTGTTTTATTTTTTTAATATCTGAGGATCCAACCAAGGACCTAGAGCATGCTAGGCAAGTGTTCTACCCTGAGCCACACCCCCACCCAGGAAGTTAATGTTTGATAATAATTTCTGTTTGGGATGATGAAAAAGTTCTGAAATTGGGTGGTTGTGATGAATACAACATTGTGAATATGCTTAATGCCATTGAATTATATACCTAAATATGGTTAAAAAGGTACATTTTAAATTTTTATTTAAGCTTATTTTTTTTGTTTATTTGTTTGTTTTTAGTATTGGGGAATGACTCCAGAGGGGCTTAACCACTGTGTCACATCCCCAGCCTTTTTTATTTATTTTTTTTGCCTTGAGACAGTGTCTCACTAAGTTGCTGAGACTAGCTTTGAACTTGCAATCCTCCTGCCTCAGCCTCCTAAATTGCTAGGATTATAGGCATGCACCACCGAGCCCATTTTAATTTTATGGATGTATATATTTAATTTTATGCATATATATTTTATCACAAAAAAATGAGTCCCATTTTTTATTCATCTCTTGAACGATATTAAGGAACACCCTTCAACACAGTCCACAGAAATGTTAGAATCTCTTTGCTCTCGTATCGACTTCTCTCTCAGCCCACATAGACTTCTGCACACAGCTCCAAGGCCCCCCACCTCTAGCACTAGAGCCCCCACCCTGCACCTGCCTCTGTTGTCATTTGGTCATGTAGATTCACTTAGCCTCACTCCCAGAAAGAAAATGCTTCCTCTCTGAAGTTAGAAAGGAGGCTGAGGATTAGACTGGCTACAGAGGATTCTCTTTGGCAGGCTGCCAAAGGTAGAAAGGTTGTGGTCATACCCTCAGTGGTAATTCTTATCCCATCACATAATGGAAGCCCGAGTCTTCATTCCCTCCACCCCAGAATGACCTCACCCTTTCATGGGCATGCAGAATACTTCACACCTCCGTAACAATCCTCACACCCATTATCAGACCCAATTACAGTGATGTTATTGAGTGTCAACTATATGCCAGGCACATTACAGACATTTCTACAGTCCATATAGCAATCATGCAGGCAACCATTATCATCACCATTTTGTAGGACACTGAGGTTCAGATACGGCAAAAGACTAGCCCAAAATCACAAAGCCAACAAATTTTGGTCCTTGGATTCAAACCACTCCACTCAACTGCTGCCAGTTCAAGACTTGCCATATTTCTGGGAAGTATTCACAAGGAAGTAAACTGAGGTGATACATGGTGGTCATGGGACCAAAAGGGTCACTAGTAAAGCAAGATTTTCTTTTTCTTCAGGAGGCTCCCCTACCTGAAAATGCCTCCCTTCTCATCACAACCCAGGGACGTGCAACCACTGACCTATATCCCCAGCCCTTTTTATTTTTAATTTTTTTTTATTTTGAGACAGGGTCTTGCTAAATTGCCAAGGCTGGCCTTGAATTTGTGATCCTCCTGCCTCAGCCTCCTGAGTCGCTGGGATTCCAAAGAGACCCAGTGCTCTTGGCCTCAGCTGTGTTTTCTTGGCAACC
>NW_026012879.1:0-2655 GCF_001458135.2 Marmota marmota marmota | reverse complement strand
GATTGATTGTATGTCCTCCTCTGAGAAGTGAAGAGACTGAAATTTTACTAAGGAATCATGATAAAGGAATGCCCCATTGGCCAGACATGCAAAATTCTCCTTTGTCAAATGTGTGTTGAAGGCCCACTATGTGTGAGGTACAGCGTTGACACTAGAGAGTTAAAATTAACCAATCAGCCAACCAATATTTCTTTGTCAAAGAGAAATGACTATTTTGAATTTTATTGCCTTTTAGTATTTACTTAGCATTATAACAGTATGCTTGGTTTCCTTGGATTTATAGAACAACATAGGACAGAAGGCAATTCTTCATATGACAAAAACTGACTTTTAAGGTTCTGTTTTCATCTACACTACTACATTAATCTTGGTTTCCTCCTTTTTTTAAAATATTTTTTTAGTTGTAGTTGGACACAATGCCTTTATTTTATTTATTTTTATGTGGTGCTGAGGATCGAACCCAGCACCTCGCACGTGCTAGACGAGTGCTCCATGGCTAAGCCACAACCCCAGCCCCAGTTTCCTCCTTTTTTGACCCTCCAAAAAAGAAGAATACGTTTCCATTAGCTATATGTGCAAATAAAACTACATTTATATATATATATATATATATACACACACATACACACAGACATATATATGTATATATAAAATTTGGTTTAAAGGTACTGGACTATCTTGCCTGTTATTTGAAATGATTCTACTGGATTGTATTCAAGTCTGTTTTTACCCTGGCCATAACCTTATTGTGTCTTGATTTCATTTATAACTACCCAGTCTTGACCTATAATCTTTCATTAGCTTTCTGTTTGCTTGGCTTCCAGTTTGAGCCCTAGCTCAACTAAACTCTTTTGGCTCTTGAACATTCTGCATCACTTCCCAGTCAATGCTTTGCTCACTCCTGGCACAGAAGCTTATTTGGGTGGCATCCTGTAGTGGCAACTTATGACTCATCCCCTTACCCCACCCACCACCAGTCTGAGGAAACGTAGCTGTGCATGTGGAAGGGTCCTGCAGCCAGAATCAGGTAAATGCCTCTACCTTTGTTCTTCCAAAGGGACTTGGTACTTACAAATACTTTTTTTGTTGCTTAAGGTCATTATTTCTTATGAGCGCCGTTGTGCCATGTACACTGCATTTATTGAAGGCCTCACAACTTGGCAGTGAAGAGTGGAAGAATAGAATCTCAGCTCACTGTGAACAATCTCATAGATGATTTTAGTTAGTTTGGCTACAACACTTTTAGACCATCAGATTCTGTTTAAAAATCAGTCTTCCTCTAGGCACATTCTTTAAACTTCACATCTATTAAAGCATTTTCACAATAGTGAAAAGACCACTAGTTTAGATTTATTACTCATTTTCTTAGACACCCCCTCCCACTAATAAAATAAATCTGGAGAATTTAATCAGGAGAATTGAATCATCAAGAATCTTACTAGAGTAAATTTATAATGAGTAGTTATTAAGAAATACTAGTCATTGAATTGACTAGTCCTGGGGAGAAATTTAGTTATCTTTATAAAGAAGGAGAGGCAGGGAGTTATAGAAAGAAGCAAATATGACTTGCCCTGAGTAAGAAAGACTAATTCTTGACCTTCTAGAGTGAAGTGATTCTGTTGTCATCCTAGGTTTTATCTCAAAAATGTGTATGGGTCTTGTGAAATACTCTAAAATACATGTTAGTACACAGCATGTTTTAAATTATTTACAATTTAGTATGATTATCACTCCAGAAAAATGTTCCATGATAGTCCTGTGATTATTTTGTAGCCCTGGCATATCATCAAGTATCCTCATGAAAATTAGAATCTTAGTTTGAGAAACTTTGGCAAGCACTGAAGAACATTGATCACGGAATTAGACTGACCTAGCCTGAATACTGACTTTTTCTTTCTAAGTAGGCATGTTACTCAATTTCTTTGAACTTGATCTCCTTTAGGATAAAATGGGGATTCTAGGAGATGGAGATAAGATAACGTGTGTCTAGCTAGCACCTTACTGAGAACCTGTTTTAATATACCCCTCAATTTGCAGATGAAGATTATATATAGACTTCTTGAGGTTGGGGTCCTTGTATGTTCAGACAATGCCTGGCACCTAGGAAAACAAAATAAATCATAAATGAACTAGTAAAGCAAGAGCTCATTATTTAGTGATCTAAGACAGATTAACGTATGCATAGAAGCTTAACACAGTGCTGGGATACATTAGTTCTTCACAAATATTTCTGATAATTGCCTGATTTGGCAAGTGATTTTGCTTAATGCTCATCTTTGGAAAGTAAGAACTGAACAGAATGTAAGTAATTCCACATCAAAACTTTGGAAATTGTCTTCTGCTGTTCACTTGTGAGAAATACCTAAAAAATGTTGATGTAGAAAATTAAACAAAACAAATGAATACATGGATAGTGAAGACCCTTATACCCACTGCTCAGATCAAGAAGCAGAGCTTTAAGCTCTTGTGTGCCACATCTCAGTTCATTTCCTTCCCTCCCCTAAAGAAACCATTGACTTTTATCAGGTAACTATTTCCTTGCATTTCTTTATGGTTTTACCTTTAAGGTTCATTCCTACATAAAATAGTTAAATCTTTCTGAAGTGTGAGGAGTAAAGATTTGTTCCCAGGATGTAGGCTCTCTATTTACCTCTC
>NW_026012878.1:0-2655 GCF_001458135.2 Marmota marmota marmota | reverse complement strand
AGAAAGAAGGAAGGAAGGAAGGAAGGAAGGAAGGAAGGAAGGAAGGAAGGAAGGAAGGAAGGAAGGAAAGAAAATGAGAAGGTGAGAAAGGGAAAGGGGTTCAGGATGCTGAGTTTAGGGGTGAAGAGTCAGGATGATGGAATGTCACGGTTCAGAGTGAGCAAGGAGTTGTGGGGGATGGAACCCCAGGCAGATAGAACAACATAAGTGGACCTGCTCAAGGTCCAGGGTGTGAGGGGGCATGACCAAAGAAGGCTGGAGAGGGAGGCTGAGGCCACAAAGAAGCTATAGTGGAGGCTAAGGATTCTGGGCTTTATCTTGCAAGTTCATGCTTCTCAAAGTGGGGTTCTCCACAGTGCTATGCAGGATGTATCTGGAGCATTTTTCAAGCGTGTCAGTTACTTGAGGGTGAGGGGAGAGAGCACTGCTTTATTATAAAATAAACATGAATCTATAGCCTTAATACAAATTTTGAAAATAAAATTTAGCCAGGCACTACAGTGCTTACCTGTAGTCACACCTACTCAAAAGGCTGAGGCAGTTCGGAGCCAGCCTGGGCAACAGGGTGAGACTCTGGTTCCTTAGGGGGCAAAAAGCAAAGGAATTAAACAGGATAGATATAGTTTTCAAAAGAAAAGCCAAAATATCCGTAGAAAGTAGCAAGCCATCAGCCATTTCTATGTTCACTTGTATCATTTCCATCTGGATTAATGCTAGTCTGACAACCCATATTAAAGGCACAGGTGAGTGGGGACCTGAGATCATATGCCAGCTCTGTTGCCAATGAGCTCTATGCCATTTCTCTACTTGGAGCCTCAGTTTGCTATTTCTTGAAATGGGAATGATAATGTGATCCTGTTCTCAAAGATGATATGGAGATTAATTGGATGCTCAGGGGGATTTAGCAGGCTGAACAAACATGAGTATCAGAGTGCTCAGGTCACCTGGCCCATTTCATAGGAGCGTGGGTTTTAGGAGCAGTCTTCTGGAATCCAGGGGAGACTCTGGAAGACTCTTCTGGGTCTAAGGGAATGGGGAAGGAACCAAAGACCACAGGATACACAGTAAACGGGAGAGTGAGGACACCCAAGAGTAGTGTTCACTTCCTCATCAAAGATTTATTGAGAGCTTACTGTATATGTGATACAAACAGGAATCAGATACAGATGGTTCATAATTGGAGAAGACATGAAAATGTACTTTACAGGCATAACACTGCGTGGGAGGGCAGTCTGTGGGCCCAAGGAACTATGGGGATGCAGGAGGGTGGAGAGCTGAGAGCCATCATAGAGATGAAGGGCCCAGGGTCCAGCAAGGGGATAGGACATAAAGTAGAAAATTAGGGAGCCAAAGAGAGCACCCTAGGCTGAGAAAAGAACTAGATGTTTCTTTTTCTTGCATTGAACCCAGGGGCAATTAACCACTGAGCCATATCCTCAGACCTTTTTTTTTTTTTTTGTATTTTATTTAGAGACAGGGTCTCTCTGAGTTGAGGGCTTCGCTAAGTTGCTGAGGCTGGTTTTGAACTGTGGTCCTCCTGCCTCATCCTCTGAGCTGCTGGGATTACAGGTGGGCACCACCATACCCAGCTGAACTAGAACGTTTCTGTTGGAGCTCCAACACCTGCAGTGTTCCATGGAGGAGCTGGAGTGAGGTAGAATGAAAGAGAAAGGCTCAGCTGCTGCTCTGCTCTGAGGGGAAAGAGCAAAGGTGGCTAGGGTTGGGAGGAAAACTCCCAAGACAGCCAGATTTTGTGACTGCATGGAAATCTAGACAGGCTGAGCCGCTGGGGTCCTGCTGCTGTAAGGACAGTGGGTCACCTCTGCAAGATGAAGGTGCTCTTTCAGCCAGCCAGCCACCCCACTAGTGGCACAAGTTTGACAGTTTATATTTCCACCCACTTGGAGGGGTTTCAGGAGTCTAAGTCTCCCCCACATGCAAGTGAAGGGACGGGGATGTGCTGGGATAAATGACAATATCAGATATGCTTGTAATTCATTCAGGCCACTACTTCTCATCCCCTTCCCTCCCCACAGCATCTGACTCCAAGGCCAACCCAGGTGCCATTCACTTATTCAGAGCACCTATTCCTTTCTCAGATGCCTGTGCTCAGGATATGAGTTCTTTTTGGTCTCTTGGAACACTTTCTTGGCACCTGGCAGATGAGCAATGGCAATTAAGAGTTTAGGATTCAGAATCAGAGAGCTGAGGTTTGGAACACCCGCTGTGTTACCTTCCAAGCTATGTTAGCATGGGTCATTTCCTAACCTCTCTGAGCCTCAGTTTCTTCCATACAATGTGGATGATACCATGTACCTGAGAACCCTTTGTGAAGATCACACATACACAAAATGCAGTGCTTGCCTCATTAAGTGATCAATAAGTGCCAACTCATTGCTCTTCTTGCTCTATAAGCTTTGGAGTTTGTTCTTTCCCTTAGAAATCTCATTCATTCTGAGCCAGGTAGAGTGGGGGCATGCCTGTAATTTCAGCGACTTGGAAGTCTGAGGTAGAAGAATCAAGTTTGAGGCCAGCCTGGGCAACTTAGTGAGACCCTTTCTCAAAACAAAAAATTAATCAGGGCTAGGGGTGTAGCTTAGCAGTAGAGTGACCCTAATTCAATCCTCAGTTCCAGAAGAAAAAAGAAAAAGAAGG
>NW_026012877.1:0-2655 GCF_001458135.2 Marmota marmota marmota | reverse complement strand
ACAGGCTTCTCTCCAGTACCAGAAACCAAAAGATAATTGTTAGTTTATCTCCATTCCAACAGTACTGAGGACTGGTTTGATCACCCTTTGTCCACCATTACCACACCTTTGCTCCAGTGGCTGTGTTCTTATGGACAATTTAACGTGCCCATTATTTCTGAGGTCTCTGGGAACACTAGATGAACACCAAATATCCAATGATGCCCAGGATCTTCCAGGATATGCCACTGGGCAGTCTTGTTCACTGGACAAGCAACCTTCCAAGACCTGTGGATCAAGCCCAGGACAATTTCCCATCATTTCTGAGGACTTCCTCCAACCTGGGAACACACACCACTGTCCCACCATCACTAGGGTAACTGAAAACTCATTGTGAGCGATAGTCTCCAAAAGGTTCCAAGGGTTTGAGTCCTATGGGTGAGCCACCCCTCTCCCCAGCAGAGCTCAGTCTCCTCTGGATATATGGATGAGTGCCCCATCAACAACTAGTGCTCAGTGTTCTCTGTGTCCTCTTCCAGATCTCCTCCCACCATCCATTGCTCAGTCTCCTCTGAGTCCTGAGCCTGAGCGCCCCTCGCCAGTCAGTGCTCAGGCTTCTCTCTCTGTGCTAACCTCTGATCTCTCCTCTCCCACCATTGCTCAGGGTTCTCTGTGTCCTGGGGATTAGCGCTCCTCACCCAGCAATGCGCAGTCTCCTCTGGGTTTTGTGGGTGAGGGCCCCTCACCTAACAGTCCCCAGTGTTCTCTGGGTCCTGTTGGATGTTCTCTTTGTCTACCATTACTCAGTGGCCTTGGGTCTGTGGATGAGTGCCCTTCGCCTAAGGTGATCCTTATTTTGTTGGTCCTCTCTTTAGGCTCACTGAATTCACCATTGCTCAGTGTACCCTGAGGCTTGTGGGTGAGCTCCCCTTGCCCAGAAGTTCTCAATATACTCTGGTTATTTGGGGTGGGTGCTTTTCACCCACCAAAGGTCAGTCTCCTCTGAACTCTAGGTCACCTGGTTTTTTAGTGACCTTTGTGGGTGAATCCCTTCCCTGCTAAGATTCATACACCAACTGTGGCTTCACCTGAGTTTCACAATGAACATGACCTTGTAATCTTGGAGAAGTATTTATACTGTCTCTTTCCCACAACCTAGCTTGGCCTTTGGTGCTGCAATACAGAGGATCTTCTCACCAATGCCTGAAAAAAACACAAGATAAATGTAAGTGCTTCTCAGTTGCAGGACCTCCTTCAAGTACTCGTGGTCCACCATTACCACACCTGTGCTCAAGTGGCTGAGCTCTTATGAATGATTTAACCTGGCCAGTATTCCTAAGGTCCTTGTGGGGACCAGTGCATGAAAACCAAATTTCCAAATATGGTCTGGATCTTCCCTGACATGCCTCTGGGCACACTTTTTCCACCAGAGAAGCAGCTGTCTAGTACTGTGGATCAAAAGAAATTCTCCTGGAGAGGACCATGTGATGTGTGACCAAGGACAATTTCTCCTCATCAAGGAGGACTTCTTCTGACCTGTGAAAAAGCAACACTGTGTACCATCTCTGAGGTAACAGAAAACTTGAGGTTAGGGATGCTCTCTGACAGTTTCCCTGGGCTCTGAGTCTGTAGATGAGCGCTCCTCTCTCACCATTGCTCAATCTCTTCTGGCTCCTCATGTTGAGCACCCCTTGTTCTCCTGTGCTTACTCTCTCCTGAATCTTGGTGGTGAGTGCCCCTGGCCCTCCAGTGCCATTTCTCTGGGCCTTGCAGATAAGTGTCTCTTGCATATCAGGTCTCTGTCTCCTCACAGTCCTGTGGGGTAGTGCCCTCCAGCTGATATCCCACAGTCTACTCTGGGTTCTGTGCTATGTAGCCCTAGCCAAAAATGCCTCAGTGTCCTCTTTGTCCTCTGGGTGAGCTCCCATCACCCAGAAGTGTCCAGCCTCTTCTGGGTCCTCTGGATGAGCATACCTCGCCGAGCACTGCTCAGTTTTCTCTGGATCCTGTCCTTAATCTCTCATCACCTACCATTGCTCAGGATCCTCTCTGAGTTCTGTGGTGTGTGCCCACTGCCCAACCATCAGCTTTCTCCTCTGAATACTGGGACAGGGTTCCCTTAGGCCAACACTGCTCAGTGTCCTCTGAGCCCTAGGCCATCTGGCTCATTTGGTGAAGTCTGAAGGTAAGCCTCACTCCTGCTCCCATTAATACACCAACTGTGGCCATATCTGAGTGTCCTACAATCCACTATTGTGGAATCTTGGTGAAATGTTGACAATTCCGCTTTCCAACTTCCTCACTGGGACTTTGGTGCTGCCATGCACACAGGCTTCTCTCCAGGTGCGTGGGCTCTCTCTCGTCCAGCAAGGAGGTCCACAGAACAGGGTAGAGGTGAGTGTGGCTGCGGAGTCGCCAACCAAGACTTCCGGAGACCAAGAAGGAAGCAGGTCTGATTTCACTGTGCAGTTACCAGGTATATACACTCAGGCAGTAGCTAAGCTGATTACAGGCAGCCACCACTGCAATTTCTGCTGTCTTTGCAGTGACCAATCGAGTAGTGGGCCATGGAGCAAGAACAGGGACTGCAACATGTGGCCTCACACCCGGACTGTGCCTACAGGGTTTGCGGTTTGCCACTCATTAAGCCCTTAACGTATGCCATGTGTGCAGTAC
>NW_026012876.1:0-2655 GCF_001458135.2 Marmota marmota marmota | reverse complement strand
AAAAAAAAAAAAAAAAAAAAAAAGCTAACGCTGTGCTATCCAAGATATTTACTTTAACTCTGAATACAGAGAGACTGAAAATAAATGGACAGCAAAAGTAATCATCAATAAGAAAACTGATGTGACTATAATATCACATAGGATAGATTTTATGACAAGAAGATAAAGAGGGTATTAGGTTTTAAATATTTACCTTTCATTAGTTTTGTTCTGAGTGTACACAAAAATTTCTTGGATCAGAGATTTTTTTTGTTTACCAGACAGCACGTAGCAGGTGGTTCCCTGTGACCCAGTTCTTAATGGTGGGGGTGATGCAGTGAAAGTGGGGTCTGCTGTCCTACATGCACAGAGTTGTATTACAGGCAAGAATGAAGAAAAAATAAATTTTCTGCACTTTTTATAAAGGGGAAAGAGGCAATGTCTACCCTTCCCCTTCTAGGAGAATCTTATTATAAATGTCTTACTCTAACCCTTTGGAATGTACACTAATTTCTATATGAAAAAGACCAGCCCATTGTCCAGTTTTACCTTTTCTCATCCCTTTTTGAGATGTAATCATATATTTCCAGGGGTTAGCCACTTGGAATTTTCATTACATATACAGTGGCAAATTAATTCTTAGTGTTTGATTCCAGAATCCCAAATTTCAGTAAAATTTGCCTTGACACCTCTAATTGTGCAATACAGGTTCTTTTCTATAGTGCTACAATAGGAGCATTTCATTATGAAAGTGAGTCAATTTTTTAGGAAGATTTAATAGTCAAATTTGTGTATGCCACATAACAACTTCAAAATACACGAAAGAAAAATAATCATAAAAGGCAGAAATGAAATTCTATAATCATAAACTGTTTTTAAGACCCTTCAGCAATTGATATAGCAAATAGACTTTTAAAAATCAACAAAAGTATAAGAGATTCTACTATGTATTTAAGAATGTTGTATATTTCTCTTGGGAATGACTGCCAGAAATGAAAAAAATACCTGTTTCCTTTGTTCTTAGCAGCCTTAGAATTTAATATTAAGAAAAAAAGTATTCTCTATTAGTCTGACAGGGAAACTGTGGTACTTGTAATGATTTGCAATTCATGAATCATCTCCGGATCGGACATTTTGCATATGCTTTTCATTTGATTTTTCTTTTGTGTAAGATGCATTAATAATTTGGGTTGTCTTTGGTATTATGTTTTTTGTTTATTTATAATATCTTATATTGCAAGTATTTTCTATTTGTCATTAATTTTTAAATCATCTTATGTGTTTTACCTTATAGAAGCTGAAATGTTTGTGTAGTCAAATCTATTTTTTTATGTTTATTTATTTATTTTTTATTTTATACCAGTTATTTTTTGTGAACCTACTTGTGAGTTGTAATACCCATAGAGCATTATCTCAGTAAGATACTAACCCTGTAAAAGTCAAGGTAGTGTCCAGGTAGTCAGACATTGAGATGGGCCACATAAAATAAGTTCTGTTATGTTCATGTGACTTACACTGTCATTATGACATTGTCCTATTCTTGTGCAACTTAAATTTATTTTTTCTTTTGCTTCTTAGATCATTCACAATTTTGTGAGGCGGATCCAGACCAAAATCAAAGATCTTCTACAGCAGATGGAAGAAGGGCTGAAGACAGCTGATCCTCATGATTGCTCTGCTTATACTGGTTGGACAGGTGAGAATATGGAGTAGGAGCAATTAATATTTTTTTCTTATATTATGAGATGTGAGACTTGGCTTTGAAATTTTCTTTTAAAGTGGTAAAGTTTTATACTCTTGAAGTCTTAAACTATGTCTTCATTGAGAGATTCTTTGGAATTTTATTTCTAAAGAAATATCTTCTGCCTGAAGTTTGACTTTTAATGTATATAGTATGTGATATTTTTACATTTAGTTAACCTAATATGTAGCTGTGAAATGTGTAATAAAAGTAAACGTGCATAAGGGGTCAGGTGTATTTTGTTTTGCTTGGTTTGTTATCATTCTTGCTTTACGCTTTGTGATAGGTTGTGATTGAATGATTTCTCTGGTCTGTTTCATAAATCATTTACCCTTACTGCCTGAACTCAATTTGACTCATTTGTACATGTAAAGATTTTTATTTAAATTTTAATAATAATGGTTAAACAGGCAACCAGTAATATACTTCACTTTTTAAAAAATATAATTTCAAAATTAACTTGCTTTAACTAATCTTTATATTTTTATTGTTTTTACCAGGTAGCCAGAACATTATAACAGCTATTTGGGGTATATAAAGGAAATAAGACAGACCTTGTTCTTAGGGATTAGACTAAAGGCTGATTAAATTGCTAATGACAGTTTTTATAACCTTCTTGTTAAATTGTTGTAGTTGAATTTCCAATTAGCATAGACACAGGTATATATGTTAGAGCTACCGTGAACCCAAAACCTATTTTTGCAATGCATAGCCAAACATGGCAGCCTTGATAATTATGTACTTATATTTATTTCAGTGATGTTTTATTTATTATTTGCCTTTTATAAGTACAACAATTATATGGTGACATTAAAATTTATGTTTCAGACTTGTAAACCCAGATAGATATAGACCAAGTTCAATTACAGTGCGGAAAAAAAAAAAAAATATATATATATATATATATATATATATATATATATATATATATATCT
>NW_026012875.1:0-12307 GCF_001458135.2 Marmota marmota marmota | reverse complement strand
TAAATAAATAAATAAATAAATAAATAAACAAATAAATAAATAAATCTGACCCTGACCCTAATAATACCCCTAGCTCTAAATTTGACCCCTATTCAAAACCTAACACATACACTCTGTTAGGCTATAAATCCAACCCTAAAACTATGCCTAACTGTAACCCTAGACCTGACATTCCCCTTAACACTAATCCTAGACCTAACCATAAAACAAATCCTAGCCCTCAGCCTAGACCTAAACATATCTTTAATCATAACTCTAATGAAACCCTAGCCCTAACCCTAATTCTATCAGTCACCCTAGCCCTATCCCTAGCTCTAATCCCATTCTTTACACAAAACCTAACACTAAGCCTAAAATTAACCCTAGGCCTAAACATAACCATAAACCTAGCCCTATTTCTAGCCCTAATTAAGCCCTATACCTAACCAAACACTAAGCTTAGCCATAAGACTAACTCTCTCTCTCACCCTAGCCCTATTCCTAGTTCTAACCCTATCCCTTACCATAACCCTAATCCTATACATAAACCAAGACCTAATAGTAGCCCTTTCCTTAGCTGTAGACCTAACCCTAGATTTAATCCTAAATCTAAATCTAACTTTAACCCTAAGCCTAAACCTAAATCTAAAACTAGCCCTAAACCTAATGCTAAGCCAAAAACTAGCCCTAACCATAGCCCTAGCCCTAAAACAAAACCGAGCCATAGCCCTAACTTTAAAACTTAACCTAAACCAAAACCTAACCCTACACCTAGCCATAATCCCAGCCCTAATTTGAGGCCAAACCCTTACCCTAAAATTACTCTGACCTTTAATCTGACCCTAACACTAACCCTACCTCTAAATGTTTTACCTAGCCCTACCACTAGACCTAGTCCTAACACTAATCCTATATCTAGCCCAAATTGTAACCCTAGTCCATTCATTGACCATAACTTTAGTTCTAATCCTATCACTTACTCTAAGCTAACCCTAACCCTAATGCTAACCCTAATCCTAACACTAATCCTTACCCTAACCCTAACCCTCATCCTATTACTAGTCCTAACCCTAGCCCTCATTCTATCTCTAAACATAACCCAAACCCTAAACCTAACCCTGATATTTATTCTGACCCTAACGGTAACTGTACGTCTAAACCTGACCCTAACCATAAACCAAACCCTAACACTAGCACTAGCAATAAAACTATACCTAAACCTAACACTAACACTAGCTGTAGACCTAAACCTAATCCTAAATCTAGCCATATCTCTATCCCTAGACCTAAACAAAAACTTATCCCTAGCCCTAATGATAAACCGTAACCTAACACAAAATCTAACCTACCCCTAGACCTAACTCTAGCGATAATTCTGGGTTTTACCCTAACCCTAACTATAACCCAAACACTGACCCTAAAACTTACCCTAGTTCTAAACATCATGCTAACAGTAACCCTAACCCTAACACTTGATCTAGCCATAACACTTACCCAAAAATTAGCCCTAATCATAACCCTGGTTTATACATTAGTTGTAGGCCTAACACTAGCCAAAACCTAACCCAAAACCTGGCCCTAATCTGAGCGCTAACCCTAGTTTTAAACCTAACCCTAAAACTAGTCCTAATCCATAACCTAACCCTAGATCTAAACCTAGATTTTACTCTGCCCATTTCCTTAAGCTAAATCCTAAACCTAAAGCTAACCCTAGTTCTAACCCTAATCCTTAGCCTAACACAAAACTTAACCCTATTACTAGTCCTAACCTAACCTTCATTCTAGCTCTAACCCTTATAAAACCCAAACCCTAACCCTGACACTTATTCTGACCCTAACACTAACCGCAGGTATAAACCTAACCCTATCTCAAAACCGACCCCTAATATTAGCCCTACCGGTAATCATATACTTAAACCTAAACCTAACACTAGCCCTAGATTTAAACCTAATCCTAAATCTAAACATATCTCTAGACCTAGACCTGAATAAAAACCTAGCCCTAGCCCTAACAATAACCCTTAACTTAACCCAAACTCTATCCCTACCCCTAGACCTAACCCTAGTTCTAATTCTGGAACTAAACCCAACATTAACTCTAACCTTAACACTGGCCCTGACCCTCACATAATCCTAGCTCCTACGCTCATCCTAAACCAAACCTAATCCTAACACTAGACCTAGCCATAACCCTAACCCTAAAACTAGCCCTAATCATAACCCATGGCCCAAACACTAGGCCTAAACTAACACAAAATCTAGCCCTAATTTTAGCCCTGAACATAGCCCTAAGTGTAACCCTAAACCTAAACTAGCCCTAAACCTAACCCTAAGCCTTGCTTTAGACCTAACCCTAGCTCAAAGCCTAAACTTTACCCTTAACATAACCCTAGCCCTATCCCAAAACCTAACCTAACACTAGCCCTAAACCTAACATTAACCATAGCCCTAAACATAGCTCTAATCATATCAACTACCCTAACCCTAGCCCTAATCGTAACCATAACACTAGCCCTAAACCTAGCTCCATTACCCTAACCATAATCGTAACCCCAATGCTAACCCTAGGCTTAACCCTAACCCTTTCTCAATCCCTAAACCTATCCATTGCCCTAAAACTAACTTGAACCCTAATCCTAAGCCTATTTGTTACCCCAACCCTAAGTCTAAACCTAATGCTAATTCGATCCCTAAACCTAAACCTTAACCTAAACCAAACCTTAAGACAAACACTGACCCTAATAATACAAATAGCTGTAAACTTGACCCTTACCCTAAATCTAACCCTTACACTAGACCTAACCATAAACATAAAAAGAAACCTATTTCTAACTGTAACCCTAGACCTGACATTAGCTCTAGCCCTAATCCTAGCCCAAACCGAGCCCTAAACTTAGCCTAGCCCTTATCTTAACCCTAGGATTATCTCCAATACTAACCCTGCCCCTAATCCTAAACCTAACCCTAATCCTAGCTTTAAGACTAACTATAACTCTTGCCCTAGCCCTAGTCCTAATTCTAACCCTATCACTTACCATAACCTTATTCCTAGCCATCGCCTAGAATAGCCCTAGCCCTAACCTTACACCTTGCCCTAACACTAGATCTAAACCTAACATTAAATCTAACCATAATTCTACACCTAAACCTAACCCTAACACTAGCACTAGGTTTAGGGTATGGGTTATTGTTTGAGCTATGGTTAGTGCTAAGGATAGGGTTAGGTTTCGGATTAGGTCTAGGGTTAGGATTAGGGTTACAATTAGGGTTAAGGTAATGGACAGGTTTAGATGTTGGGTTAGGGTTAGGTTTAGGTTTAGGACAAGTGTTAGTGTTAAGTTTAGCATAATTGTTAGAGTTTGATCTAGGGTTAGGACTACCACAAGGGTTAGGTTTCTGGTTAGGTCCAGGGTTAGGTTTACAGTTAGGATTAGAGTAGGTTTAGGTTAGGGCTAGGGTTATCATGACGTTTATTGTTAGGGTGAGGCTAATGGGTGGGGTTAGAACTAAGGGGAAGTCTAGTTTTAAGTTTAGGATTAGGGCTAGGGTTAGGGTTAGTGTTAGGCTTATTATTTTCTTATGGTTAGATTAAGGGTAAGGGTCAGGACTGAGTAACTGTTAGGGCTAGGTTGAGGCTTCAGGTTAGAATCATGGCTAGGGATAGAGTTAGGGCTAGAGTTATAGTTAGGGCTAGGTTTAGCATCATGTTTAGGGTTATGGTTAGGGTAATGGATACATTTAGAGCTAGGGTTTGTGCTATGGTTATGGTTAGGATTAGGGCTAGGATTGGGGTTAGGATTTGGGCTAGGGTTATGTTTAGGGTAAAGGCTAGAATTTGAGCTAGTGTTAATGGTAGGGCTATGTCGAGGATTAGGTTCAGCCTTAGGTCTAGGGACAGGATTATGGTAGGTTTAGGGTTTTGGTTGAGGTTAGGGCTAGGGTTATCAATAGGGTTAGGATAAGAGTTAGTGAAATGGATATGGTTAGATGTAGGTTTAGGTTTAGGATTAGGGTTAGATTTAGTTTTAGGGTTAATGTTAAGTCTATTTTTATGTTTATGTTTATGGTACGGGTTAGGTTTTGAGCTTGGGTTAGGGCTATGGCGAGTGTTAGTTTTAGGGTTAGATCTATTGTTAGTTTTGGGTTAGGGTTATGCTTACGGTTAGCGTTAAGGCTAGGGTTATCAATACAGTTAGGTGTAGGGTTAGGTAAGGTGTAGGTTTAGAGCTAGGTTTAGGGATAGGGTTAAGTTCAGGGTTAGGGCTAGGGTTAGGGTTTAGAGTAAGGTATAGTTCTAAGTTTATATTTATGGTAAGTGTTAGGCTTTGAGTAAGGTTTAGGACTAAGTCTAGGGTTAGGTTTAGGATTAGGGTTAGGGCTATTGTTTGGCTTGGGGTTATGCTTAGGCCTAGATTTATGCCTAGAATTCGCTCTAGGTTTTGTGTTAGGTTAAGGCACAGAGTTGGGGCTATTGGTAATGTAAGAGCTAGGATTATGATTAGGGCTAGTTTTAGGGTTAGGGTTATGGCAATGTCTAGTGTTAGGTTAAGGTTTTTGGTGAGGGTCAGATTTAGAGATAGGTTTAGTGTTAAAGGCAGGATCATTTTTCAGGTTAGAGTTAGAGTTAAGGTTAAAGCCAGAATTGGGACTAGGTTTATGTCTAGCGGTAGGGTTAGTCTTTGCATTAATTTAAGGGTTATTGTTATGGCTAAGGCTAGGTTTTTGTTTAGGTCTAGAGATAGAGTTAAGTCTAGATTTAGGATTAGGTTAAGGTTTGTGATAGGGTCTGGTTTAGGTATAAGGTTACTAGTAGGGCTAGTGTTTCGGTTTGGTCTAGCGTTAGGGTCAGGTTTAGACCTAGGTTAGTGTTATAGTCAGAATAAGGGTCAGGGTTAGGGTTAAGGTTTGGGATAGGGTTAGAGCTAGAATGAAGGCTAGGGTTAGGACTATTAATATGGTGATCGTTTTGATTTAGCTGAGGATTAAGGAGAGGTCTAGGGTTACCATTAGAGTTAGGGTTTTGCTTAGGATTAGGGATAGTGTTAGAGCTAATGTTAGGGGTAGGGTTAGAATTAGGGTTAAAGCTAGGTGTATGGCTAGGATTAGGGCTAGTTTTTGTGTTAGTGTTAGGGCTAGGGTTAGGGCAACAGGTAATGTAAGAACACTAGGGCTAGGTTTTGTGTTAGGGTTAGGGCTATGGCTAATGTCAGAACTGGTTTTACGCTTATGGCTAGGGTTAGGGTTTGGGCTAGGTATAGTGTTTGGGTTAGGTTTAGGGTTAGGGTGATATTTAGAGTTAGGGTTAGTTTTAGGTTCAGAGACAGGGTCAATATTAGTTGTAGGCTTAGGGTTAGGGCTAGGTATAGCATTAGAATTTGGTTTAGGTTAAGGGTTAGGATTAGGGCTATATCTCAGTTTTGTTTGAGGGCTAGGGCTAGGCTTAGGGCAAGTTTTCAAATTAGCATTAGAGTTAGGGCTAGTGTCAGGGTGAGGTTTATGTTTAGGGTTAGGGTTAGATTTAGAGTTAGGGTTAGATCTAGGTTTATGGCTAGGCCTAAGTTTAGGGCTAGGTTTGGGCTAGGGTTAGGGCTAGGCTTTGGCTTAAAAGGGATAAGTTTAGAACTAGGAATAGGGCTAGGGCTAGAGTTAGAATTAATCTTAGGTCTAGGGATATGGTTAGGTTTAGGATTAGGGCTAAATTAGGGATAGGATTAGAGCTAGGGTTAGTATTAGGAGTAGGCCTTGGTTTAGGGTTAGGGTTAGGATTAGGGTTAGTGTATATTATGATGTTATAGCTAGGTTTAGGCATAGGGTGAAGTTTAAATTTAGGGTTATGGCTAGTGTTCAGGTTAAGGCTAGGATTAAGGCTAAGTTTATGGCCAGGAGTAAGGCTATGATTTTTTTAGTGTTAGGTCTAGCATTAGGACTAAGACTAAGGTCAGGTCTAGTGTTATGGTTAGGGATAGTTTTAGGGTTTAATATATGGTTAGGTATACTATAACGATTAGGTTAAGGGTTAGGTTGAGTTTTAGGTAGGGGTCTTACTAGGGTCCGTAAAAGGGTTAGGGTTCGTTTAGGTTAAGGTTTAAATTTAGGTCTCAAATTAGCATTAGGGGTAGGTTTAGGGTTAGGGTAATTGATATGGTTAAGTTTAAGGTTCAGGTTAGGTTTAGGTAATAGTGTTAGAATTATGGATAGTGTTAGGGTTATCCTAGGGTTAGCATTAGGATTAGGTTTAGTGTTGAGGTAATGGATAGCATTAGAGCTAGGGTTAGGGCTAGGGTTATGTTTAGGATTAAGGCTAGGGTTAGGATTAGGTTTAGGGTAAGAGTTAGGCTTAGAGTTAAAGCTAGGGTTAGGGCTCAGATTTGGGCTAGGTTATAGATTAGGTTATAGCTTATGTAGGGCTATGGCTAATGTAAGAATTAGCATTACAATTAGGGCTAGATTTAGGGTTAGGTTTAGGGCTAGGTCTAGTGTTAGGATTAGGTTTAGTTTTAGGGTGATGATTTGAGATAGAGTAAGTGATAGGGTCAGAGTCAGGGTCAGTGTCAGTTTTAGGGATAGGGATAACATTCAAATTAGAGCTAGGGTTAAGGGTAGGTGTAGGGTTAGGTTTTGCGTTAAGGTTAGAACAAGAATTAGGGCTAGGGCTAATATCAGGTATATAGTTACATTTAGGTTAGGATTAGCATTAGGGCTATGGCTCAGTTTTGTTTTAGGTCTAGGGCTTGGGTTAAGGGCTAATTATTGGATTAGTGATAGTGGCAGGGCTAGTGGTAGGGTGAGGTTTAGGCTTAGGGTAAGGGTTACATTTAGAATTATGGTTAGATGTAGGGTTAGGGCTAGGGTTAGGGCTAAGGTTAGGGCTAGTATTCAGGTTACGATAACAAATAAGGTTAGTACTAGAAATAGGTCTAGCTCGAGAGTTAGTATTAGGGCTAGGGTTAGAGTAAGGGTTATATTTAGTGATAAATTAGGGCTAGAATTAGAACTACGGTAACTGTTATGGTTATTACTAGTGTTAGGGCTCGGGTTAGGGTTAGTGATAGTGTTAAGGTTAGGGTTAGGATTAGGTGAAGGGATGTGGTTATACCTAGGTTCAGAACTAGGGTAAGGGTTGAAATTAGGGATTGGGCTAGGGTTAGGGTTCGGATTAAGATTAAGGCTAGGTTTAGGGCTAGGATGAAGGCTAGGGTTTGTGTTAGGTTTAGGGCAAGAATTAGGTAGATTGTCAATGTAGGTCTATGGTTTGTTTAGGGATAGTGTTACGGTTAGTTTTATATCTAGGTCTAGTGTAAGTGTTAGGTTTAGGGTAAGGGTCAGGTTTAGAGTTAGGTGTATTATTAGAGTCACTGTATTGTTCAGAGTTTGGTTTGGGTTATGGTTTAGGTTTAGTGCTGAAACTAGCGTTAGTGTTAGTGTTAGTTTTAGAGTAATTGATAGAGTTAGGTTTAGGTAATGGATAGGGTTAGTGTTAGCAATAGGTTTAAGTTTAGGCCTAGGGTTAGCATTTGGGTTAGGCTTATCTTTAGGGTAATGGATAGGTTTAGGGCTAGGGTTATGGTTAGGTTTAGGTCTAGGGTTAAGGTTAGGGTTAGGGTTAAGCCAAGGGTTAGTGTTAGGGTTATGTTTCATGTAAGTGTTAGGGTTTGGCCTATGGTTAGGGCCAGGGCGAGGGTTAGGGTTAGTGTCAGGTCTAGGTTTAGGATTAGAGTTAAGTTTAGCACTAGAATTAGCATTTGGGTTAGGGTTAGGGCTAGGGTTATGTTTATGTTAAGGGTTAGTGTTTGACGTAGGGTAAGGGCTAGGGCGAGTGTTAGGGTTAGGGTTAGGCTTAGGGCTAGGGTTAGGGCTAGGATTAGTGGCAGTTTTTTGTAAGGTTTAGGGCTAGCATTAGGGCTATGGGTAGTGAAAGAGCTAGGGTTAGGATTATGGCTAGGTCTAGTGTTAGAGTTATGGCTAGATTTTGGGTCAGTATAAAGTTTAGAGCTATGTTTGTGTTAGGGTAAGTGTCATTGTTCGGGTTAGGGTTAGGTTTAAGGTTAGGGCCATAATTAGGGCTAGATTTAAGTCTAGGGGTAGGGTTAGTGTTTGATTTAGGTTAAGGGTTAATGTTGGTTCCAGGGCTAGGTTTTTGTGCCGTGCTAATGCTAGAGTTATGGCTAGATTTAGGATTAGGCTTTTTTCTAGGTCTGGTGTTAGTGTTAGGTTTAGGTATAGGGTTACCCATACGCTAATGTTAGGTTTCAGTTTAGGGTTAGGGTCAGGTTTCAACCTAGGGTTAGAGTTAGGGTCAGAATAAGGGTCAGGGTTAGGGTTAGAGTTTGGATTAGGGTTAGAGATAGAATGAGGGCTAGGTTTAGAATTAGTATTAGAGTTATGGTTTGGGGTAGGCTAAGGATTAGGGTTGGGAGAAGGGTAGCATTAGAATAAAGGTTTGGCTTAGGGTAAGGGACAGGGTTAGAGCTAGGGTTGCAGATAGTATTAGGGTTAGGGATAGGGCTAGGGTTAAGTTTAGGGTTAGTTTTAAAGCTAAGTTTATGTCTCAGATTAGGGCTGGGTTTTCTGTTAGGGCAGGGCCATGGCTAATTTAAGAACTAGAGTGCAATTAGGTTATTTTTAGGGTTAGGTTTAGGGTTAGGGTGATGTTTAGAGCTAGGGTTAGTGTGAGAGTCCGAATCAGAGTCAGTGTAAGTTCTAGAGTTAGAATTAAAACTCGAATTAATGCTAGGGTTAGGTCTAGCTATAGGGCTAGGGTTTGATTTAGGGTAAGATTTTGGGTTAAGCGAATGACTCAGTTTCATTTTGTGCTAGTGCTAAGGTTAGAGCTAGTTTTCCAATTAGCATTAGGCATAGGGCTAGTGTTAGGGTAAGGTTTAGGCTTAGAGTTAGGGTTAGATTTAGATTTAAGATTAGATCTAGGTTTAGGGCTAGGGCAAAAGTTAGGACTAGGGTTGGGGCTAGGCTTAGAGCTAGGGTTTGTGTTAGTTTAAGGGATAGGTTTAAAACTAGGGATAGTTCTACAGTGAGAGTTAGAGTTACTCTTAGGGCTAGGGTTAGGGTTAGGTCAAAATTAGTACAAGGATTAGCGCTAGGATTAGTGTTAGGGGTAGGCTTAGTTTTAGGGCTAGGGTTAGGGTTAGGGTTAGGACTAGGCTAGGTTAAGTGCTAGGATTAAGGCTAGGTTTTGTGTTAGGCTTAGGGCTAGGATTAAGGCTAGGGCTAATGTCGGGTCTAGGTTTATGGTTAGGGTTAGTTTTAGGGTGAGGTTTATGGCTAGTTCTAGTGTAAGTGTTAGGTTGAGGGTTAGGGTCAATTTTAGAGATAGGGTTATTATTAGGTTCCTGGTAACAGTTATGGTTTGGGTCAGGTTAAGGTTATGGGTTAGGGCCCTAATTAGCATTAGGTTTAGGGCTAAGGTTAGAGTAATGGATATGGTTAGGTTTAGGGTTCAGGTTAGGTTTAGGGTAATGGATAAATTTAGGGTTAGAGATAGGGTTAGGGTTATCCTAGAGTTAGTATTAGGGTTAGGGTTAGAGTTAGGGTAATGGATAGGGTTAGAGCTAGGGTTAGGTCTAGGTTTATGTTTAAGATTAAGGTTAGGGTTAGGTTTAGTGTTAGGGCAAGTTTTAGGGTTAGATTTAGGTTTAGGGTAATGTTTAGCACTAGGGCCAGGACAAGGGTTAGGGTTAAAATGAGGTGTAGGGCTCAGATTAGGGCTATGTTTTGGATTAGGTTAGGGCTAGAGTTCGGGCTACAGCTAATGTAAGAACCAGGGTTATGATTACGGCTACATTTAGCATTAGATGTAGGGCTATGTCTAGTTTTAGGGTTAGGTTTATTTTTAGGGTGGTGTTAGAGGTAGGGTTAGTTACAGGGTCAGAGTCAGGGTCAAGGTTAGTTTTAGGGTTAGGATAGGACTATAATTAGGGCTAGGGTTAGGGCCAGGTGTTGGGTTAAGTTTTGGTTTAGGTTACAGTTTAAGGTTAGGGTTATGGTTCTGTTTTGTTTTAGGGCTAGAACTAGGTTAGGGATAGTTTTAAAATTAGCATTAGTGTTACGGCTAATGTTAGTGTGAGTTTTACAGTTAGGTTTATGGTTAGATTTAGAGTTATGGTTAGATCAAAGGTTAGGGATAGGGCTAGGATTAGGGCTAAGATTAGGTCAAGTGTTAGGGTTATGGTAAGGGATAGGTTTAGAACTAGGAATAGGTCTTGGGTGAGAGTTGGAGGTAGTTGTAGTGCTAGAGTTAGGGATAGGGTTAGGGCTAAATTAGGGCTAGGCATGTCTAGGGTTAGTTGTAGGTTTAGGTTTAGGGCTAGGGTTAGGGTTAGGTTTAGGGGAAGGGGTGGGGTTATAGCTTGGTTCAGAACTAGGCCCGGGATAAAATTAGGGGTAAGGCTAAGTTAGGGTACAAGTAAGGATCAAGGTTAGGTTTAGTGCTAGGATGAGGGCTAGCGTTTGTGTTAGGGTTATCACAAGTATTAGGGCTAGGGCTAATATCATGTCTAGGTTTATGGTTAGGGATAGTTTTAGGATAAGGTTTATGGCTAAATCTAGTGTCAGAGTAAGGTTTAGGGTAAGGTTCATGTTTAGAGCTAAGAGTATTAAAATGGTCAGGGTCAGGTTTTGGGTTTGGGTAGGTTAAGGTTTAGGGTTAGGACTCAAAATAGCCTTATGGGTAGAGTTAGGGTTAGGGTAATGGATAGGGATAGGTTTATCCTTCAGGTTAGGTTTAGGGTAATGGATAGTGTTAGGGTTAGGCCTAGGGTTAGCATTAGGTTTATGGTTATCATTAGGGTAATTGATAGGGTTAGAGCTAGTGTTAGGGATAGAGTTATGGTTAGGATTATGGCTAGAGTTAGGGTTGGCATTAGGGTTAAGACTAGGGTTAGGGTTAGGTTTAGGGTACGCTTTAGGGTTTGAGCTACGGTTAGTGCTAAGGCTAGGGTTAGGTTTAGGGTTAGGACGAGGGTTAAGGTTATGTTAGGGTTAGGGTTAATATTATGGTTAGGTCTAGGGTTATCATTAGGTTTAGGGTAATGGACAGGGTTAGATGTCGGGTTAGGGTTTGGGTTAGGTTTAGGATTAGGGTTAGGGTTAGATTTAGGATATGGTTAGGCTTTGAGCTAAGGTTAGGACTATGGCAAGGATTATGTTTAAAGTTAGGTCTAGGGTTAGGTTTATGGTTAGAATTAGAATAGGTTTTGGGTTGGGACTATGGTTATCATGAAATTTATGGTTAGGGTTAGGGTAATGAGTGAGGTTAGAACTAGGGTTAAGGCTAGGGTTCAGTTTAGGATTAGGGATACAGTTAGGGTTAGGCTTCGGCTTAGGATAAGTCTTATAGTTAGGTTAAGGGTTAGGGTCAGGGATTGAATAAGGGTTAGGGCTAGGTTGAGGGTTTGGGTTAGAGTCAGAGCTAGGGATAGAATTAGGGTAAGAGTTAGGGCTAGGATTAGCATTATGTTTAGGGTTACAGTTAGGGTAATGGATAGAGTTAGAGCTAGGGCTTGGGCTATAGTTATGTTTAGGATGAGGGCTAGGATTTGGGTTAGGATTTGGGTTATGGTGATGTTTAGTGTAAGAGTGAGGGTTTGAGCTAGAGTTAAGTCTAGGGCTAGGTCGAGGATTAGGTTCAGCATTAGGTATAGGAATAGAAATACGGTTAGGGTTAGGGTTGGGGTTATGGCTAGTGTTATAATTAGGTGTAGATTAGGATTAGATTTAGTTTTAGGGTTAGGGTTAAAACAATGATTATGTTTAGAATGATGGTATGGGTTAGGGTTTGAGCTAGCGTTAGGGCTATGGCAAGTTTTAGGTTTAGGGTTAGGGCCAGGATTAGTTTTTTTGTTAGGGTAAGGGTTAGGGTTACAGCTAGGATTATCAATAGGGTTAGGATTAGCGTTAGGGTAATGGGTGATTTAGAGCTAGGTTTAAGGCTAGGATTAAGGTTAAGATTAGGGCTAGGGTTAGTTTAAGAGTTAGGGATAGGTCTAAGTTTATATTTAGGGTAAGGTTTAGGCTTCAATCTATGTTTAGGACTAAGGCTAAGGTTAGGATTAGGGTTAGGGTTAGAGTTAGGGTTAGGGTAGGCTTAGGGCTAGGTTTAGGCCTAGGATTTGCTCTAGGTTTTGTGTTAGGTTAAGGCAAAAGGATAGGGCTATGGATAATGTAAGAGCTAGGGTTATGATTAGGGCTAGTTGTAGGGTTAGGGTTATAGCTAGGTCTAGTGTTAGGTTTATATTTTCAGTTAGGGTCAGGTTTAGAGGTACATTTACTGTTAAAGGCAGGGTCAGTGTTTGGGTTAGAGTTAGAATTAGGT
>NW_026012874.1:0-2655 GCF_001458135.2 Marmota marmota marmota | reverse complement strand
GGGCTAGTTTTAGGGTTAATGTTAGGGCTAGGTATAGTTTCAGGGTTAAGGTGATGTTTAGAGGTAGGGAAAGTGTTAGTGCCAGGGTCAGTGTTCAGATTAAGATTATGGTTAGAATTAAAGCCAGAATTAGGACGAGGGTTAGATCTAGTGGAAGAGTTAGTGTTTGGCTTAGGCTAAGGGTTATTATTAGGGCTAGGTCTAGGGGTTTTTTTAGGTCTATGGCTAGAGTTATGGCTAGATTTAGGATTAGGTTTAGGTCTAGGGCTAGTGTTAGGGTTAAGTTTAGGCATAAGTTTACTGGTAGGGGTAGTATTAGAGTTTGGTTTAGGGTTAGGTTCAGGTTTAGACCTACGATTAGTGTTAGGGTCAGAATAAGGGTCAGGGTTAGGATTAGGTTTTGGGTTATGGTTAGAGCCAGAATGAGGGCTAGTGTTAGCACTGGTAATAGCATTAGGGTTTGGGTTAATTTAAGGATTAGGGTTAGAATTAGGATTAGAATTAGTGTTAGGGTTTGGCTTAGGGTAGGGGATTGGGTTAGAGCTAGGGTTAGGGGTAGAGTTAGGGTTAAATCTAGGTTTAGATCTCAGATTAGGGCTAGTTTTTGTGTTAGGATTAGGGCTAGGGTTAGAATAATGTCTAATGTAAGAACTAGGGTTACAATTAGGGTTAGTTTTAGGGTTATGGTTACCGGTTAGACCTCTAGTGTTAGGATTAGGTTTAAGGTTAGGGTGATATTTAGAGCTAGTGTTAGTTTTAGATTAATAGACAGAGTCAGGGTTAGTTTTAAGGTTAGGGTTAGGACTCAAATTACAGCTAGGGTTACTGTACGTGTTTGGTTTAAGTTTAGGATGGTGTTTAGAGCTAGGGTGAGTGTTAGGATATGAGTCAGAGTCAGGATTAGTATTAAGGTTAAGGTTAGGACTCGAATTAAGGCTAGGGTTAGGTCTAGGTGTAGTATTAGGATTTGGATTAAGTTAAGGTTTAGTATTAGGGCTATTGCTTGGTTTTGATTTACTGCTAGGGTCAGGGTTAGGGCTAGTTGTACGAGTTGTGTTAGTGTTAGGGCTAGTTTTTATGTTAGGCTTAGGCTTAGGGTTAGTGTTAAATTTAGAGATAGGGATAGATCTAGGGTTATGGCTAGGAATAAGGACAGGGCAAGGTTTATGGCTAGGGTTAGAGCTAGGGTTAGGCTTAGGTAAGGGATAGGGTTAGAACTAGGGATAGGGTTAGTGTGAAAGTTAGAGTTAGTCTTAGGGCTGGGTTAGTGTTAGAAATAGGGTTAAATTAGGGCTAGAATTAGGGCTAGGGTTATGGTTCAGCTTAGGCCTAGCAATAGGTTTAGGGTTAGGGTTAAGTTTAGAGTAAATATTGTCATTATAGCTAGGTGTAGATGTAGGGGGAGGGTTAGAATTAGAGTTAGCCCTATGGTTAGGGTTAGGGTTATGATTAAGGCTGGTTTTAGGGCTAGGATGAGTGCTAGGGTTTGTTTTAGGGTAGGGATAGGATTAGGGATAGGACTAATATCAGGTCTAGGGTTATTGTTAAAGATAGTTTTAGGGTTAGGTATATGGATACAGGTAGTGTAAGGGTTATGTTTAGTTTTAGGTCAGGTTTAGAGCTAGGGGTATTATTAGGGTCAGAGCCTTGGTTAGGGTTTGGTATTATGGTTTAAAATTGGGGCTTGATTTAGCATTAAGGTTAGGGTTAGGGTAATGATAGTTTGATGTTTAGGGTTTATGTTTGGTTTACTGTAATGCATAGGGTTAAGATTATGGATAGGTATACGTTTAGGCCTAGGGTTAGCATTAGTGTTAGGGTTATAGTTATGGTGATAGATAGGGTTAGAGCTAGGGTTAGGGCTAGGATTATGGTTATGATTAGGGCTAGGGTTAGGGTTAGTACTAGGGTTAAACCTTGGGTTAGATCTTGAATTAGGGCTAGGTTTTGTGTTAAGTTAGTGCTAGTGTTAGGGTTATGGCTAATGTAAGTAGCAGAGTTACATTTACGGCTAAATTTAGGTTTAGGGTTGGGCTAGTTCTAGTGTTTGGTTTAGGTTTAGGGTTAGGGTGATGTTTAGAGATAGGGTTAGTGTAATGGTCAGATTCAGGTTCAGGGTTAGTTTTAGAGTTCAGCTTAAAACTCGACTTAGGTCTACGTTTAGGGTTAAACTTAGGGTTTGGTTTACATTAAGGGTTAGGTTTAGGGCTTTATCTGGTCTTTTGTTTTAGGGCTAGGGCTAGGATTAGGGCTAGTTTAGGATTAGCATTAGGGTTAGGGCTCTTGTTAGGTTTAGGTTTGGGCTTAGGGTTAAAGTTATATTTAGAGTTAGAGTTAGATCTAGAATAGGGCTAGGGCTAAGGATAGGGCTAGGGTTAGGGCTAGGATTATTGTTCCAGTAAGGGATAGGGTTAGAACTAGGGATGCAGCAAGGGTGAGAGTTAGAGTTAGTCTTAGAGCTAAGGTTAGGGATAGGTGTAAATTAGGGCTAAGATTAGGGCTAGGGTTAGTGTTAGGGTTAGGCCTAAGGCTAGGGTTAGGGTTAGGATTAAGGCTAGGTTTGGGGCTAGGATAAGGGCTGGGGTTTTTGTTAGGGTTAGGGATAGAAGTAGGGCTAGTGCTAATGTCAGGTCTAGGGTTACAGTTGGGGATAGA
>NW_026012873.1:0-2656 GCF_001458135.2 Marmota marmota marmota | reverse complement strand
ATATATATATATATATATATATATGATAAGTTTCAAAAATCAGGTAAAAAATATGTGATTAACAGGTGATGCAGAACAGTGATTCTTGAAAGCAAGAAAGAAAAAACAAAATAAACAACTGGACCAGTCACAGGAAGCCAGAATTAAAGATAGGCAGTAAGTATAAACAGATAATCTGGTGGGATCAAGAAATTGAACGCTGATATGGGTCTGGGAAGTTGGAGACCATTTCAGGGAGATTGAAATGTTATTGTCCCCCAGATTCCTGTCTATACTGCCCCTCCCAAAAGGCTGTTAACGAAGATAGGGAGTTGTTAATTAATGCCCTCTGGGCTACCGCCCCCTTAGTGCCCAGATCACTCCACCTTGGCCCTCCAGCCCACTTGTTTCATGTTTTGGCCACCCCACTGGCATCTCCTGGGTCTAGTTATGTATGCAGGAAGGAGAGAAATAAGAGGAAAGAAGGTAGGAGAATAACAACAACAACAACCAAAAAGGCTAAAATGTATAACAGCCTCACTTCTTGAGATACCAGGATACCAGCTATGACCCCCTATTCTATTTTTTCAATAAAACCTACTTTATATGTTTGCCTCTGTGTGTTTCTCTAATGTTATACTTCAACATTCCAGGAAGCAGATAATAGGCAGTATCAACATTTATCCTTAGTTTATTACCTGAGATGCAGGACAGAGAGAGTGAACCTCAAATCCTAACAGTGCTGAAGAAGCAGCATTCAAAATTTGACAAATGAAGACAGATAACATTTCCAGGATAGGACACCAGAAAAGAAGAAGCTTTGTAGAAAGAGATGAAGTCAAATATCTGGAAAAGATTCTTCTCAAAATCTACCTATTGATTAGCATGTGTGTTTAAGTAAACTCTCAAAGCCCTGAAAAGAACCACTGGTAAAAGGCAAGAGGTATTTCCTGCTGAGAATAGTTTGTGTTCCATTGGGCTAGAGTGGAAAGAACTTCTGACAAAGGTGTGATCATATTGTAGACTCTTTAAGGGGTATTACCTTGAGAGAGGGAGATTATTAGTTCCACAGTAAAGTCTTATTTTTTGGACCTGATAAAATAGCCAACTTGTAAGCCTTTGAAGAATTAAAATTGAAGCCTTGAAGAATTAAACATTTTTTTTTCCAGAAAATGTAACTACATTTTTTCTTTAGAAAAAAAAAAAAGAAAAATGATATGAGACCAAATAATCTAAACTCTAGAATGTCTGGGGGAAAAAAAGCCTGCCAGAGATGCAAAGAAGCAGAAGTATTTGATCCAAACCAAGCAAAAAAAAAAAAAAAATCAATCAACAGAACCCCCACCCAAAATTAATACAGATGATAGATTTATTTAAAAAACAATATCAAAACAGCTTGGATAAATACACTCAATGTATTCTAACATACAGAGAAAAACAGCATATGGTAAAAGGAGAGTTGGAAGATATAACAGACACCCAAATGAAATTTCTAACCTAAAATACCTGAAAGTAAAATTATTCTACATAACTTAACAGAGTAGACACTGTACAAGATTAGAAACTGCAGATATAACAATGGAAATTATCCAAAATAAAACAGAGAAAAAAGACTGAAAGAAAAGTAAAACTTTATTGGTGAACTTCAGAAAACTATCAAGTAAAGTAAATGAATGCATTGTAATTGGAATGTTAGGAGAAGAAAAAATGTGGGATGACTTTTTCAATTTTGATTGAATTAAATTTGAAGCAATTTCGTTCCATGTGATATTTGTTCTCAGGTATCATTAGCTTTTACTTATTAAGATTTTATTTGACAATTTAATATAACTATATTTAAAAGTTTTATATAAAAATCTTCCAATTTTGATAATTCTCTCTTTTATCCATTTCTATACACCTACTGTTTTTCATTCCTAAATATATCTTTTAAAAATGATATACAGTTTTAATTGTCAAATAATGTAAGACAATATATTTGAAGAATTTTGTGTTCTCCTATGCTGGTTTTCACAAGATAAGAGGAAATGATAACAAGTGATAGGACCCAAACATTTTGCAATTGGTTAGTTCAAGTTAATGCTTAAATACATTACTAAAATGTTTGCCCTTTAGGCATTATTTTTGTTTGAGGTAAAGCCCACCCACACCCAAATTAGTTTCCAAACCTTTCCTACTTGATTCACATACCATGTACTCCAATTGAATGTAGACTTTCTCATCATAATAAATGTATTGTTGTAACTACAATGTGGAACTCTTATTACCAAGGTAATCTTACCTTGAGTCTGATTTTTTAATGCCTTGAGTTTTCAATATTCTTGATTTCACTTTACTCCTGAAATTAAGAGGATGACAGTCATTTCAGTTCTGTGGGTATTCATTTCCTCCTCCTCCTCCTCCTCTTCCTCCTATTCCTCCTCTTCTTCTTCCTCCTCCTCCTTCTCATCCTCCTCCTCCTTCTCCTCTTCCTCCTCCTCCTCCCTCTTCATTTCCTTTTCTTCTTCTTTCTCTCTCTCTCTTTTTTTTTTAACTTTTATTGTTGGTTGGTCAAAACATTACATAGTTCTTGACATATCATATTTCACACTTTGATTCAAGTGGGTTATGAACTCCCATTTTTACCCCGTATACAGATTGCAGAATCACATCCGTTACACATCCACTGATTTACATA
>NW_026012872.1:0-2657 GCF_001458135.2 Marmota marmota marmota | reverse complement strand
TTAATGTTATGGTTAGGGTTAGGCTTAGGATTATGCTTACTGTTAGTATTTGGTTTAGGGTTAGGAATAGGGTTAGGGTTAAGTTATGGTTTGTGTTGGGGTTAGGGTTTATGTTAGGGTTAAATTTTGTGTTAGGTTTAGGGCTATTGCTAGTGTTAGGGTTAGGTTTTGTTTTAAGGTTAGTTTTAAAGTAAGTATTAGGGTAAGGGTTAGGGTTAGTGTTAGTGTAAGGTTCAGTTATATGTTTAGGTTTAGGGTTAGGGTGGGTTAAGGGTTAGAGTTAGGGTTTGTTTAAGTGTTAGTGTTAGGGTTAATGTTAGGCTTAGGGTTAGGGTTATAGTTAGGGTTAGAGTTTGGGTTTGGTTTACTGTTAGTGTTAGCATTAGGGTTTGGGTTAATGTTAGGGTTAGGGTTTGTGAAAGGGGTATGTTTAGGGTTAGTGTTAGGGTTTGTGTTATGGTTAGGATTAGGTTTACTTTTAGGCTTAGCGTTAGGTTTAGTGTTAGGTTGAAGGTCAGGATAAGGGTTATGGCTAGGTTTAGAGTTAGGTTTAGGATTATTTTAGGTTGAGCTTTAGGGTTAAGGTAAGTGTTAGGGTTGCAGATGAGGTTCGTGTTAGGGTTAGTGATAGGGTTAGGGTTAGTGTTAGGGTTAGAGTTACAGTGAGGGTTACTCTTAGTGTTAATATTAGTGTTAAGATTACGATTCATGTTAGAGTTACGGTTAATGTTAGCGATAGTGTTATGGTTAGTTTTATGGTTAGGGTTAGGTTTAGTGTTAGTGTTAGGATTAGGGTTAGTGTTAGGCTCTGTATGTGTTACTGTTCTGGTTTGAGTTAGTTTTATGGTTAGGTTTAGGGTTAAGTTTAATGTGAATATTAGGGTTAGGGTTAGGTTTAGTGTTAGTGTTAAGTTTATGGTTAGGGTTTGTGTTAGGGTTAGGGTTAGGGTAAGGATTAGGGTCAGATTTAGTGTTAGAGGAAAGGTTATGGTTAGCATTAGGGCTAGGATTGTGGTTATGTTTAGGGTTAGTGTTAGGTTTAGGGATAGGATTTGTGTTAGGGTTATGGTTAGTAGTAGAATTAGGGATATTGTTAGGGTGGCATTAGGTTTAGGGTTAAGGTTTGGGTAAAGGATGCGCTAGGGTTAGTGATAGGGTTAATGTTAACGTTAAGGTTAGTATTAGGGTTAGTGTTAAATTTAGTGTCAGGGTTAGTGTTAGGGTGAAAGTTAGGGTTAGGGTTATTTTCAGTGTTAGGTTTAGGGTTACGTTTAGGGTTTGTGTTAGTGTTAAAGGTAGAGTTAGGGTTAGAGTTAGGGTTAGGTTTATGGTTAGGGTAAGTGTTAGGTTACATTTAGTGTTAGTGTTATGATTCGTGTATGGATAAGTTTAAGGTTAGCGTTAGGGTTTTGGTTAGTTTTAAGGTTAGGTTTTGAGTTAGTGTTAGTGGTAGGGTTAGGGTTACACTATATGCTAGGGTTTTGGTTATGGTTACAGTTATATTTAGTGTTAGGGTTAGGGTAGGTTTAGGGTTAGTGTAAGGGTTAGGGTTAGGGTTTGGTTTAGGGTTGGTGTTATGATTAGGGTTAGGGTTTGCTTGAGGTTATGGGTTAGGGATAGGGATAAGGTTACGTTGCAATTAGATTTAAAGTTGGAGTGTGGTTCAGTGATAGGGTTAGGGATAGGGTTAGGATTAAGTTTAGGTTTAGGGTTAGGGTTAGGGATAGGGTTAGGTATAGTTTTAGGTTTAAAGATAGATTTAGGGTTAGTGTGAGGGTTACGAATTGGATAATGTTTAGAGTTAGGGTTGGAATTAGGTTTAATATTAGGTTTAAGATAGGGTTAGGGTTAATGTTAGGTTTAGGTTTAGGGTTAGTTTTAGCTATAGTTATAGGGTTATGTTTGGGTTTAGTGTTAGTGTTAGTGTTAGGTTATGATTAGTGTTAGGGTTAGTGTTAGGTTTAGGGTTAGTGTTAGGATTAGGTAATGGTTAGGGTTATGGTTAGATTAAGTTTAGGGTTAATGTTTGTGTTAGGGTTAGTGTTAGGTTTAGTTTTAGTGTTAGGTTTAGGATTATGGTTCGGGGTAGGGTTAGGGTTAGAGTTAGTTTTGGTGTTATGTTTTGTGTCAGGGTTCATTTTAGGGTTAGGTTTATGGTTAGGGTTAGGTTTAGTGTTAGGGTTAAAGTTGGGTTTAGGGATGTGTAATGGTTAGGGTTAGAATTAGGTTTAGCGTGAGCGTTAGGGTTAGGGTTAGGGGTAGTCTTCGTTTTAGGGATAGGGTTAGGCTTAGTGTTATGGTTAGTGTTAGGTTTAGGATTATGGTTAGTGTTAGGGTTAGGTTTAAGTTTAGGTTTATAGTAAGTTTTAGGGTTAGGGTTAGGGTTACGTTTAAATTTAGTGTTATATGTAGGGTTAGGGTAGAAATAGTGTAAAGTTTAGTGTTAGTGCTCGGGTTAGGATTAGGGTTTGTGTTAATGTTATGGTTATGGTTATGGTTATGGTTAGGGTTAGGGTTAGGGTTACTGTTAGGATTTGGTTTAGGTTAGAGTATACAAAGAACTCAAAAAATTAGACAATAAAATAACAAACAACCCAATCAACATATGGGCCAAGGACCTGAACAGACACTTCTCAGAGGAGGACATACAATCAATC
>NW_026012871.1:0-2657 GCF_001458135.2 Marmota marmota marmota | reverse complement strand
AAATGCCTTGTACATTTTTGTTTCTTTTTTTGAGGAATGTCTATTCAGATCATTTGTCCGTTTTAGAATTTGACTATTTTTTTGTGTGTGTGGTTGGGATTTTTGAGTTTTGATAGTTTGGATTTCAATGCCTTGTCAGATGAATATTTTGCAGATACTTTCTTCCATTGTTTAGGCTTTTTTCTTAATTCTGTTGATCATTTTCTTTGTTGTGCCGAAGTTTCTTCATTTGATATGATCTTGTTTATTTTTGCTTTTGTTGCCTGTGTTTTTGGATTCTTATCCTACAGAATCACTGCTTATACCAATATCTTAAAGTATTGCCCCTATTTTTCTTGTACTCATTTCAGAATTTCAAATCTTAATGTGGGTCTTTGATCCATATTGAGTTGATTTTTGGATATGATGAAAGGTATCAGTGAAGTTTCATTTTTCTGCACATAAATGTCCAATTTTCCCAGCACTTACAATTGAAGAGCCTATCCTTCCACAATGTATGTTTTTGGCACCTTTGTTGAGGATCATTTGGCTGGAGATGCATGAATTTATTTTCGATTTTTTTTTTTCCTGTTCAGTTGGTCTGTGTGTTCATTTTATGTTTGTACTGTGATTTCTTGGTTAAGATAGCCCTGCAGTGTGTTTTAAGATCAGTTATTGAGTTGCTTCCAACTTTTTTTTTCCCCCTCAAGATTGCTTTGTTTGACTGTTCAGTATTCTTTTGTGCTTCCCATGAATTGATGGTTATTTTTGTGGTTTTTTTTTTTTTTTTTTTCCTAATAGTGTCATGAATCCATTGGTGTTTTGTTAGGGATTGCAGTGAATCTATAAATTGCTGTGGTTAGTGTATTAATCAGCTTTACTTCACTATAATGAAATACCTGAAATAATTATCTTAAAAAGAGAGAAGGATTATTTTAGCTCATGATTCTGAAGTTGCATTGTTTTCTGCCTCAGGTAGCACATCTTATTAAGAATGTAGCAAAGTGAAATTGTTCACCTCATTAGCCAGGAAGCAACGAAGAGTAAGAAGAAGTGGCTGGGGTCCTTTTCTTTCAAGGACATATCTCCCAGTAGGCCTTACCTCCTAAAGATTCTATTATTTCCTAGTAGTGCCACCATAGACTGTAAGCCTGTAACACACAGACCTTTGGGAGAGAGCATTTTAATCACACTAATTCTTCCAGTTCATGAACATGGAAGGTCTTTCAGTTTTTGGGTGTCATCTTCCAATTTCCTTTTTCAGATTTTTGTAATACTTATTTTAGAGGTTTTTCACCTCCTCAGTTAAATCCCTAGGTATTTTATTTTGATTTGTTTTATTTTATAGGTATTGTAAATGAGATTGCTTTCTTTTCAGCAAATTCATTTTTGGTGTTTAACAATGCTATTGATTTTTGTGTTGATTTTGTATACTGCAACTTTGTTGAATTCATTCATCAATTCTGCCTTTTGATGGAGTCTTTAGGGTTTTATGGTCTAGAATTCGAGGTCATTGTATTAAATGACAGTTAATATCTTCTTCCTATTCTTAAGTTATGTAACTTTTTTTGGAACAGTTACATTTTGAATATTTCTTATACCTCTTCTAAATGGTATTTTCTTTTTTTATTTTTTAAAAATATTTATTTATTTATGTAGTTTTAGGTGGATACATTAGTTTGTTTTTATGTGGTGCTGAGGATCGAACCCAGTGCCTCACGTATGCTAGGCGTGCACTCTATCACTGAGCCACCACTCCAGCCCCCTCAATGGTATTTTCTTGAGAGGAATTCACATGTTTTATTTACATGAAACCTCAGTGTTGTTTGATAAGAAGAACCCTGCTAAGATAAAGGGTACTTAGTGTAGGAAGGTGAGAATGGTGAAGTCGAGCTAAGAGTAATTTCATGAACACACTTGACATATCTCATGTCCATTTCCAGTCTCTGCTTCCACAAGATGATTCTCTATTTCTAATTCCCATCATCAGTGTCCCCCACACCCCTTTCTTCCATTTTAACCTGGAGTCTGGCAGAATGGAAATCCATGTCTCTGAATTTAGTATGATTTTTTTTTCTTCTTGTCCTTACAAGAATAAGCAGTCTTGATGGCAGCTGCTGTATTAAGCCACAGAGCTTAAAAGATTAAAAAAACCACTAACAGCAGCCCAGGAGGAAGTTTAAGGCTCTATTTTTCTGAAGGTTTGCACTTTCTTTCTGATGGTTGAGTAGTAAATTGCAAACAGGTTGTGTTCAGCAGCTGGAATGCTCTCCAATATCTGGGGAGACTCAGCCTTCTGTTCATTTCCCATTTGCTGAAAGGATAGCCAGCTTCTGGTGGAAACTGCAGGCAGAAATATTAGAACTCTTTGTATATAAGTCCTTAAATTTTCTTTTTTAATAGATGTTTTTGATAGAAATACCTCATTATTCCAGTAACTTTATTGAGCACTGAACTTCAGATCTGTTGCTGGGGAGAAGCCTGAGTAAGGTCAAATAAAAACCTCCCAATGACTTGCCCCCGGAAAAAGGAATTATTTTGGCCCACAGTGAATGCCCACTTGGGAACCAAGGACTGCCTCTAAATCTTTGTCTTCCATATTTTTCACGGGTTTTTCTTTTCCTTTTTATTCTTTTCTTTCTTTTTTCTTTTTTTTTTTTTAGAGAGAGAGAGAGAGA
>NW_026012870.1:0-2657 GCF_001458135.2 Marmota marmota marmota | reverse complement strand
CCCAGGATTTTAATAATGTTACGAGGGACTATAGGCATACTTTTTAGTGTCACATCATAAAATAAAAGTCATTGGTACTGGTTGCCATTTTTAGGAAGAACTATTTAGATCAATATTATTCACATTGTTCATTATTTCAGTATAAGTGATATTTGGATATCAAAAGTATGAGCATGAAAAATAAAAAAAACAACACATTGAATATTTCATTATATTTCTAGTTAGTAGAAAATACAGATAAACCATATACACATGTATCTGTAAACATACATGTTTGTAATACAAGTACTTTTCAGTAAAAGGTAAAAACTTACAAAAATAAATTATATCTTCAATTTATTTTCCAGTTAAAGGCAAGCTCATTTATAATTGTGCATCTAATGTTTAATGTTTCATCAGTTATATAATACTGATTTTTTCTCATTAATTTTCAAAGTATAATGTACAATGTCTATTTAAAAGAAGTTATCCATGATAAAATATAAACCATCATGAGAAACAGGGTTATATTCCCACCATGAAAACATTTCCTAGAATTTATAACAGAATTGTTTGAAACTTTGTGTTTATAATTATTTTTACCAAGAAAGCATCTAACATTAAAACTTTACCATAATTATTGTTGCCACACAGAAAAGTTTGTGTCAGTACAGAAGAAAATTATGACTTTTAGTGAATAGCAAAAAATATTTTTGAAAGCTAAAGCTCCTTTTTTATACTTGTGTGCGTTTTCCCAAGAATGAATCTTAGAAATTTGTAGACACTCTTCCAAAAAAACAAAAAACAGTGGAATGTAGAAGATGGATTATTGTTAACACGTGAAATATTGAAGTGAATGGCAAAAGAACCAAGAACTGAAAATATGAAGAAATTCATATTTTGTAGAATTTCTATAGATTCAAAGAGCATTAAAAAACCAGAATGAGATCTATGTTTGGGGTAAGTGGAACCTGTGTCAGGAGACCTTCGATGAGATCACAGAACAAATTTCATGAAACAATAAAAGTCAGTGTATTATGACCAAAGACTAATAAAATGAGTTATGCAACAGTGAGGCCAAATTAAATGCTCAAAGACCAAGAGAAAGAAGCCTATCATATCTCAGGAGAACATGGAGACATTTGGGAAAAGAAAGAAACTTTAAGGGCAATAAGTTTTCCAGGCTATGGACTTATTCTACAAATATTATATGATTATTTTTGACATATTTATTGGTTTCTTGATCTTTACTAAGGGGAATTATTTCTAGACTCTGGGTAACTCTATAATTGGAGCAGAAAGTTCTAGGTGCATTAATACACACCAAAGAATTACAACAGGCAAATGCTTTCAACTGTTTTTTTTGGTGTAGCTAATACATCTATTTCTGATCTTGAGCTAGATGGCAAGTTGATACCTATATTTTGGAGTCTGTCTGCATGTGGTAGACTTTTTTTTGTTACATGAAGTATTAGGGCAATGAGAAAAGTTACTTAAGTTACTTACTTTCTGGCAAACAGGGTTTTCTTCAAACACATTTCTGTGTGCTTGATTGTTTCAGTCAGATCAGATGCTGTGCTCACTCCCACAGATGTCTTTATAACTTTATACACACACACACACACACATAACTTTCCATGTACACATTTAGTTGAAATGCTAAGTCAGAATATCATAATGTATTAAAGAATAATGTCCAGAACATGCTCACATTGTAAGTTACCTCAACACCAAATAATTTCAGATACAAATGTTAGATAGAAATAGAAAGGCAATGACAAATGTCCAGATGATAATTTATATGACTCTCCTAACTCATTGTTCCATAGTGTACACACACACACACACACACACACACATATGGACATTCCATTAAGAAAATTTAGCATAAATGACCAATCTCTTTGCCCTGAGTTGTCATGGTTTGGATATGTGGTGTTTCCCCAAAACTTCATGCTTAAGACAATGCAAAAAGCTTCAGAGGTGGAATGATTAGATTATGAGAGTTGTAATCTACCTAGTGCATTAATTCACTGGTATGGATTAATTGGGTGGTAAGTATAGGCAGGTAGGGTGTAACTGGAGGAGGTAAGTGTGTGTGCTTTTGGGGTTCATATTTTGACTCTGGTAAGCGGAACTCTCACTGCTTCCTGATTGCATGTCTTGAGCTGTTTACCTCTTGCACACCTTTCTGCCATGATGCTTTGCCTCATCTCAGGCACAGAACAATACAGCAGACGGTCTGTAGACTGACATCTATGAAACTGTGAGTGCCAAATAAACTTTTTCATCTCTAAAATTGTTCTTGTTGGGTCCTATAGTCACAGCAGGGAAAAAGCTGAATAAACATGGATTATGACTGAAATTTCATTCAGATTTATGATATTGATTATTTCTTATCATATCCACTATGGTTTTATATTAAACAATAATGGGTTATTATTAGTTTATCTTTTGCAAAACAAAATATGACTATTAATATGGGTCATTTGAGGGTAATGAAACCAGCAAAACAACAGGTCAATCTTTATAGAGATAACCATTAGATGATTGTGTTTCTATGGTTAAACATATTTCTATTGTTATTCACCAATGCCAAACACACAAAAAAATTGGAAGAACAAGAGGTAACGCATTCCAAATGTAAATAACCCTTACAAAATTCCTATTTTAAAGTG
>NW_026012869.1:0-2657 GCF_001458135.2 Marmota marmota marmota | reverse complement strand
ACCTGAACAGATACTTCTCAGAAGAGGATATACAATCAATCAACAAATATACAAAAATATGCTCATCATCTCTAGCAATCAGAGAAATGCAAATTAAAACTACTCTAAGTACCACCTCACTCCAGTAAGAGTGGCAGCCATTATGAAGACAAACAACAACAAGTGCTGACGAGGATGCAGGGAAAAAGGTACACTCATACACTGCTCGTGAGACTGCAAATATAAAATTCCTTGGAAAACTGGGAATGGAACCACCATTTGACCCAGCTATTCCTCTTCTCAGACTATACCCAAAGGACCTAAAAACAGCATATTACAGGGACACAGCCTGTATCAATGTTTATAACAGCCCAATTCACAATAGCTAAACTGTGGCACCAACCTAGATGTCCTTCAGTGGATGAATGGATTAAAAAAAATGTGGCATTTATACACAATGGAATATTATTCAGCAATAAAAAATAATAAGATCATGGCATTTGGAGGAAAATGGATAGCATTAGAGAAGATTATGCTAAGTGAAGTTAACCAATCCCAAAAAAACAAATGCCAAATGTCTTCTCTGATATAAGGGGGGGGGGTGAATCAAAATGGGGTTGGGAGGGACAGCAAGGGAGGAAGATTACCTCTAGACAGGGAATAGGGGTAGGAGGGAAAGGAAGGAAGAAGGGGAATAGCATGGATGGTGAAAGGAGACCCTCATCATTATACAAAATACATGTATGAAGATGTGAATTTGGTGTCAACATACCTTATATATAATAAGATATGATAAATTATGTTACAATGGTGTATTAAGAATTGTAATGGAAAAATAAATTAATTAAAAAAAGAGGGAAGGCATCTTTTTATTTAATCTTCTGTTTACCAATAGATCATCCATATCCAGAAGTATGCCTGCCAGAGTAGGCATTCAATAAGTATTTGTTAATTGAATGAATTAAAATATAGTTATCATATTTGGTATATAGAATATTCCATCACCAGGGAAGGCATTTGGATATTTACAGAATTACCTAACCCACACAATCTTTAAAAGAAAATATGAGACTCAAAAAAGTAGAGAAAACCAGAGGACCGGAAGTTTTAAGAAAATTTTATACAACCCTATTATAAATATTGATCTTTCAGAGTTCACTATTGGATAAAATTTCAGTTCTAGTTTCTAGAAGAGTACTCTAACACAGAAAATACGACTACATTTCCTCATAAATACATGATATAAATATAAATACAAACAAATGTAAACACATATATGTGTATGCAAACACATACATATAAACTCACACAAATAAAATGTGTGAGTCCATATATAATGTAAAAGTAATAGTGAAATTAATTGTTCTAGAACTAGTGCTATTGTGTGTTTAAATAACTCCTCATAATCTTTTAACAAGTTTTGAAGTTTTAGGAATCACCAATATATCCTGGTATTTTATAATCTAAAAATGATTAAATTTTTAAAGTGAAATATTTATATTAGAATATTTTTGGTATATTTTAGCGTTACTAATAATGACAGGATTCTACATGAAAATAAATTCATTGCTTTTCTATTCTTCTTCATTTAATATATTAAATATATAATTTTCATAATTTAAATGTAGATCTATTTATACCAATTTTCTATAATAAAGTTCAATGAACACTTATGCTTTTAAAAATATATAATTCAGTGATATTCATATTTTTAGAGAACTTTCTGTGTCATAAGGTAGAAGAAAAGAATGGAATCTATCACATAAAGTTGATAACATAGACTAAAGGAGTACAGGTGATTTGAATTAATAACTTATTTTAGAGGTTATTGCAGAAGTGTAGTAAAGATGCTTTAGTCACATGATTTCTTTGAAGAAAATTGTTTAGTAAACACACTATTATTACAGATTCATAAATCCACCATTTCCTGAATTTAATTGTATAATTTGAAATACTTATAAAATTAAACATTATTCTTTATCAAATTTACAGTATATGCACACTATTTGTTATACCTTTATTTTATTTATTTATTTTTATGTGGTGTTGAGGATGGAATCCAGCGCCTTGCACATGCTAGGTGAGCACTCTACTGCTGAGCCACAACTCCAGCCCCTATGAACATTATTTTAATATGATGAGAGAACAACATTTAACTTACATGAAAAATCATACATAATTCATTTTTGTACTGTGCACCTGTTATTTTACTATTTACTATTTTTATTTTGTATGTATTGTAAGAATTTAGAAATGGGCTAAATCATTTAAAAATGTTTTGAGGCAGACTGAACAAGGGGATCGGATAAGTTCAGATCTTTTAATTTATCATTCAATATTTAATATCACATTGGTATTCGGCAGAATATTCGGTTTTTGGAGGGGTACTGGGGATTGAACTCAGGAGCACTTGACTGCTAAGGTACATCCCCAGTCCTATTTTGTATTTTATTTATTTATAGATAGGGTCTCATTGCATTGCTCAGCACCTGACTTTTTCTGAGGTTGGCATTGAAATTGTGATTTTCCTGGCAGAATATTCTTAATGTAAGTAGTCAAAATACATTTAAAAGATAATTTGATAAGCTGGATATATGCCTTTAAACATTTTTTTCTAATATATATATATATATATATATATATATATTTTTTTTTTTTTTTTTTTTTTTTTTTTTTTT
>NW_026012868.1:0-2657 GCF_001458135.2 Marmota marmota marmota | reverse complement strand
CCAAATGTCTTCTTTGATATAATGAGAGCAACTAAGAACAAGGTAACTTTTTGCATGATTTTAATGTATATCAAAGTTTCTCGGATTGTGGATTTTCTGTAACTCTAGGGAACACTTCAATTTATTTTGTTCAGAACTTTTAAAGAATTGTTTATCATATAATAGAAAATCACATTATGCCCACCCTTGTCATAATGAAATCTGAGCAGCCAATAAACATACCTGAAGCAGTAGGTTTTTGTAGCTCTTTCATTTAAGGTATTTTTAATAGATGCAAAGATATAACCACTTTATTTTTCATTGTACTGCAAAACATTTACATGTGAACTACACATTGCTTTATGATAAATTATATCCCTCTTATTTACCTTTTATGTCATGATATCATATTGATTCTCCAAAATTGTATGTACTGGTATATAGCATTATCTATGAATTTCATTCCAAAACTGTAGATACTGTCAGATATTTGTAATAAAAGGGGAACTTCACTTGATAAGGCTCAGAATTTTCTTCTGGTTACTGATATATTAGAAAATATTCCCTGGGAGAAACTGAGAAATAAGAGGGCACTTTGAAACCTTGGTTTCTTGTTATTTTTCAATTGCAAATCTAGTGTAAAAAGCCATGCTAAGTAGTTGTTCAATGTTTTCCTTAGAAAGCGAGAAAAGTTTTGGAATTTCTGGCAATTTCATTTCTTTTAGGTATAAAAGGTCATTAGTTTTATTGTGGGGAATTCACCAGAACATGCTTTTTAACTTCATGAAAAAAAATAAAAATATAAAATAATTATTTTGAAAGAAAAAGGAAAATGTACAGTTACCTTAATGTAGAGTATATATCTTATGTGCAGAGTATGTAAGTTGTGGGACTATATCCACTAAAGCAAATTAGAGATTTCATCAACTGTGACGAAAGAGGAAAGAATTTTTCCCCCAAACTTGAGATATTTATCACAGATCTGCAATTCCCTCATGTGAAGTTATTAATTATGGTGTCATTGAGGCATGGGAAATGTGCAGCAGATTATTTTGTGCTTGTCCTTCTGGGCCTTGGGGCCCACAGTATTTTTATTTTTATAATTCTATAGAAAGGGGCTTAAGATCATCATTAAAAGAGATGGAACTAAATATTATGCGAAAAAGCATGTGCCCTGAAATAGTAAAATGGTAATATTGTTCCAATAACATTTAGTTGTGGTCATCTAATTCAACATTTGCTTTGGGGTAGCTCATACCAGCCAATTCTGGGTATTTTCTTCCTTCCCTCCCCCTTTCTATCTCTATCACACTTTAGTTGCTTGCTTTCTAAGCACTCAATTTAGCACTACTTGATATTCATAATAGTGTAATTTAGAGTCTGAATGTTGAGTTTCTGACACACTTTTTATATGTTCTCAATAGGCAAGAATGAGTGTAGATATAATCTACTTATATTATTTCAATCTCTGATTTTTTTCTATCCATTGACAAGTTGAACTTTAGCTAAAGGAATGACTAAGGACAGATGCCCCCTGATAGAATGGGATAAAATGGATTAGAGTGGAATTATAATAGAATGCTAGGAGATGTGATTTGGTGATCTGATCCATAGCCAGAGCTCCTTTGTTGTGTCAGGCAGACAGAAAGTTTTTCCCTACCTTTCCTGAAGTAGGAGGTTAGATTGAATGACTTTTTTTTTTTTTATTCTTTAAGCCCAACCTGAAATGGAAACAAATCATAATAAAATTTCACACCCACATGTTTTTATATTTTTACTTTTCTTCCACATATATTTTTCCATATGCTGATTGCACGCCCACACTTACATGTAGGAAACAAGGATTTTAATAGCAGAAGTCATTAGAAATAAAACACAGAAGATTATATACAGAATTGAAATAATTTCTGAACAAGGCATCTATAAATATTCATTGCCTGAGTTGAAGTTTTCTTATCTTTTAGGTTAAGGATAGTGCTTGTTCTTTAGGTGTTCACATGATGATTTTTTATTAATTTATAGTTCTGAGGGACCAACTCAGGGCTTCATACATGCCAAGCAAACTCTACCTTTGTACTGTACTCTTACCCCCCATGATGCTCATTGCTCATTTATTTTGAATACAGAATAGTGCAATCAATTTTTTTTTTTTTAGGTTTAGGTTTAGAAAGCTTCTGATAACAAAGGACATGGAAACAAAGACTTGAAAACCCTAAGAGAAACCTCTGGAGATTATAACCTGACATGATATTACTCGAGTAACAGGACAATGAAGTATCTTATTAGATAACCGGAAAGGCATAACACTGTTTTTAAACACACTGTTTCCACAATATATAGTATCATTTATTTATTTATTTTTATTTAGTTAAATATCTATTGATTTACTTATTTCTAGCACTGGGGTTCAAACCCGGGCTTCACACATACAGGACAAGCAATCTACCACTACACAACATCCCCAGCCCTAGTTGAATAGAGTTTTAGCCTCTTTATACAGAAGTTTGGAAAGTAAAGTTCTGTGTTGTCAACGTTTCTTTATTCACATGAAATTCATAAACAGTACATTCACCCACTTAAAGTACACAATTCAATGTTTTTGATTCATAATATTACTAATTTTTAAAAATTGTGTTAATATATTTAAATATATATATATATATATATATATATATATA
>NW_026012867.1:0-2658 GCF_001458135.2 Marmota marmota marmota | reverse complement strand
TATATATATAGATCAATTGTATTTCTTTGAAGTGTCTGTTCAGTTCCTTACCCCATTTATTGATTTGGTTATTTGGTTTTTTGGTATTGAGTTTTTGAGCTTGTTGTGTATCCTGGAGATATAATACTGATCTTCTCCCATCTGTAGGCTCTATCTTCACTTTATTGATTGTATCGTTTGCTGAGAAGCGGCTTTTTATTTTGGATCCTTCCAATTTATTTATTCTTGATTTTACTTCTTGTGCTTTGGGAGCTTGGTTAAGGAAGTCAATTCCTAAGCAAACATGGTGAAGATAATATCTTAAATGCTTTAGTTTTTAAAGTATAGTATATTTACTGAATTTACCTCTTTTTCCTTAATTTACTAAGAACAATGTGGTTAAAAGCTCTGATTATGACTTTACTTTTAGTGCCATATTTTGAACTTTATATGGTGTAAGTCTATATAATTAGTAAACATAAATCTCATTTTATGATAGTTTTACTTTTGCCTCTGATGAGAACATATGTAGATGTAACAATACTTTAAGTCCTATAATTTACACATTACTTTTATGCTATCAATTTTCAGATTATTATTTACCCACTAGTGCATAATTAATTTAAACGGTTCTAATTCCTTCAGTTCTGCTCATCTGCATTTCATTTCTAGTGCTCTTTAATTCTTCTTAGCTATGATTCTTGCTCAAGAATTATTGTCATCTATCAAGAAATTCCTTTGGTGTATTTTTAAAGTTTTAGTCTCATGATGATAAAATCTCTGTATTTGTCTGAATATGTCCTCACTTTAATTTCATATTTGGAGGATTTTTTTTCTATGGATTAAGAGTTTAAAATAGACAATTTCATTTCAATAACTTGAAAGTACTTATTGGCTCTATTTAATGTTACTAAATTCCTGTTAACAATATATGCCAATATAAAACACTCACTAAGAACTATAATGTGTGCTTTTAAATTTATTGTTTTTGTCTGGGTTTCAGATATTTTTAAGATACACGTATATCTAATTTTCTTTTTAGTAATTCTGACAATTTTCTCTCACTAATTTTATTTTGTATTTGTGTTCTATATCTTCTATTATTGCTCTTATATTTTTCACTTTTCCCCTTTTTTGAAACTAAAATAATTTACATTATAAGTCACTTTTCTAGGTCTCATATGTGTCACATTCTTTTATAATAATATTTCTCTATATGCTTCATTCTATATATTTTCTTACTGCATACTTTTCCTGAAACAAACAAACAAAAACGTCTTTTCTGCTGTGCCCAATGGCTTTTAAGATTCTTTCTTATTTTTTTTTATTATTTTTTGTCATTTTATACTTTATTGGTCCTACTTCATTATTTTATAAATATTTTCAAAAATCCGCACCTTGCTAACTCTTTCATTTTACATATTAATAACAGTTTTAGTTTATTTTTAATTTTTTTTTACCTAACAACTTCAATCACTATCATTTTAACTTCTGTTTTATTGTCTCTCTTTTCTCTTCATTTTCAGTTATGGCAAGTTTTTGATCAAATGTTGGACACTGTCAAAAATAACAAAAAGATTAAAAATAAGGAAGCTCTGATAATATCCATTTTTTTTTCTTAGCAGGCAAGTACAATAAGGGAAAAGAGTTTGTTTGGGAATATAATATTTCAGTGCTAGATTTCAGGATTTGTTAGGACTGTATTTTCTAGTTCACACTAAATATTAGAATATGCTTTCAGATATCTCAAATACAGGCCTCAGGTGTTCTCCAGAGCCTCTCCTGTTTAGAAATGTATGGATTTAAATTTTGTATGTTTTCTCTCCTAATAATGATGCATGTCATAGAAAAGAGAGTTATTTTAGATTTCCATATCTTAATAGTCCAGCGGCAAAATGCAAATTGGCAAAGAAGATCTCAAGCTCTTACATGATTTTCCTACTTTCATGGAGATTTGTCTCTAATATTCTATCAGAAAAGATGCTCCCAATTGCCTTTCAATAGTTATTTGGATATGATGTCCAGATATCGAATTTGTTTTGAATGGGAAGGTTCACCTAATACATGCTACAGGACATAACCACAAGTTGCAGTCTCCTATCTTTATGGTCCATAATGTTGCTAAAGAAAAGCTGTAATGATGTGTAAGAAGCAATTTGTTATTTTCCTTACCCAGTGATATGTGTTCATTTTTCCCCAAATAGAGCAGACTCATTCCATTGTTAACATTTCCCAACAGTGAGTGAGCAGAACTGCTATTTAGGACATGGAAAAAACAACAATAACAAAATCCTGCACATATCACTGTTGCCTAGCTGTACAGATAAAACAGAAAATATGAATTTTTGCAATGACTCTTAAGTAAATAAAACTTTTCTAAACAATATATATTAAATAAATATATGATTAAAAAAATAAATCACTTGTCAGTAGTCTTTGCAAGTGGCACCAACAGAGAAAATCAAGTTAAAAAAAGCATTATTAATATTATTATTGATAAAGAAAAGTAAATCAAGTAAAGACTAAGGATGCAGTTAGTGTTAGGAGTGATGTGAACCTGAATTTCAAATTCTGTCAGAAATTTCTCTCAGCTTCTCTTATCTTTCTCAGAAGAATCCTGAGCGATATCATTCTTGGAATATATATATATATATATATATATATATATATATATATATA
>NW_026012866.1:0-2658 GCF_001458135.2 Marmota marmota marmota | reverse complement strand
TTTTTTTTTTTTTTTTTTTTTTTTTTGTACATTGTAAGATGACACTTGTGCAGGGTTAGAGATAAGGATCTAGTCTCATTCCTCTATGTATAGATAATCATTTTTTTAGCAACAATTGTTTAAAAGGTTGTATTTTTTCCAATATATATTTTTGGCAGCTTTGTTAAGGATTAGATAACTCGGTCTGTATTGGTTTGTGTCTGTGTCTTCTATTCTGTACTATTGATCTTTGTGTCTGCTTTTATATGTGTACCATGCAGTTTTTATTACTATAGCTCTGTAGGGCAATTCAAAGTCAGGTATTGTGATGCCTCCAGCATTGCTCTATTGACTTAGAATTGCTTTGGCACTTCAGGGTCTTTTAGTCTTCCAAATTAATTTTATGACTATTTTTCCTAGTTTTAGAAATGTCATTGTATTTTGATAGTGATCACCTTGAATCTGTATATTGTTTTTGGTAGTATGGGCATTTTAGCAATATCAATTCTGCCTATGTACAAATATGGGAAGTATCTGCTCCTTTTATATTCTTCAATGTTCTACAGTTTTCATTTTATACAGCTTTCATATCATTGATTTTTTCCTAGAATCAACTAGGAACAATTCTAATTGATTTTTTGTTGTTGTTTTGAGGCTGTGGTGAATGGGATAGTTTTCCTTATTTCTTTGTAAGTAAATTTATTGTTGCTCTATAGGAAAGTTATTGATTTTGTATGTTGATTTTGTAACCTCTTATTCTGTTAAATTAGTTTATTGGCTCTAGAAGTCTTCTGGTAGAGCTTTTTTAGATCTTTTAAGTATAGGATCATGTCATCTGCAAAGAGAATTAATATGACTTCTTCCTTTCCTAATTTTATTCATTTTACTTTCTTGTCCTGCCTAATGGTTAGAATTTCTAGCACTACATTAAGGAGTGATGAGAGCAGACATCTTGTCTTTTTCTAGATTTTAGAGAAAATTCTTTCAGTTTTTCTCCATTCACTATTATGTTGACTTTAGATTTGCATACATAGCCTTTATGATGTTGTGGTAAATTCTTCCTATGTATAGTTTTTTTAGTGTTTTTTTTTTTAATCATAAGCAGGTGCTGAATTTTGTTGAAGGCTTTCTTTGCAACTATTGATATGACTTTGTGTTTTTTGTCTTTAATTATATCTGTTAATTTACATATGTTAAACCATTCTTGCAATCCTGGGATTAAAACCAATTTTGTCCTGATGTACAATCTTCTTAATATATTGTTGAATACTATTTTCTAATAATTTATTGAAGGTTTTTGCCTCTTAGTTAATCAAGAATATATGCTCTGCAGTTGTCTTTCCTTGGTATGTCCTTTTTTGGTATCAGTGTAATACTGGCTACATAGAATTAACTTGGAAGTGTTCCATCACTTTCTATTTCATGGAATAATTTGAGGAACATTAGCATTCCTTCTTCAAATGCCTGGTAGAATTCTATGACAATTCATCTGTATGTTGTTTTTGATCTATTTTGATCTTTTCTATTTGGGCTTCTAAACACATCTGTATTTGAATGTCTTTTTCTCAAATTTTGGAAATTTTTCTTATAATTTCCCTGAAGAGATTAACCATGCCACTAGTCTTCATCTCACAGCTGTCTTTTATTGCAATGATTCTTAAAGTTGGTCTCTTAATATTTTCTTGCATTTTCAAATCATGGCTACTAATTTTGTTTTCTTTACTATTATTCAAATATCAAGGCTGACCAATTTGTTTTCTAGGTTTGAGATTCTGTCTTCAGTATGGTCTTCCGTATCAGAGAGACTTTCAATTGAGCATTTTATTAGATTTATTGTTTCCTTAATTTTTAAGATTTTTGCTTTGCTCTTTTTCAATATCCCTTGTTTTGGTATTTCTAATTTATATCCTATACTGAATTCCTTAATTAACTCAATTCCTTTTCTGTGTTAGCTTGTAATTCTTTGATCATTTTTAATAATTACTCTTTTAAATTCTTTATATGGTATTTCATCCACTTCAAGAATTTTGGATCAAGTTGTTCCACACAAAGATCTTTGGAATCAGTTTCAGAAGTATTATGAACTTTACAGGGCATAATTTTACCTTTTTTCATATTTAATTTATTCCTGTATTTGATTTATGTATTTGCAGGGATAGATTTATTGTTCACTCATGTGTGAGCCTTTTGGGCACATCCTTTTCTTGCCAAAGTGTTGCAGAGTGATCTAGATTGAGATACCTCATAGATATCATATCCACAGTCTTTTTGTTAATTGTTTGTTTTTGCTGTAGTAGTAAATGTCCATGAATGGGACTTGAGGACCCTCCTAGCCATTATTACTTGGGGCCTGGTCATTAGTTTGAGTTTTTGTCTCTTTTATTATTTGTATTTAAGTATCAAGGAAGTTTTAGCATGGTTAATTTGTGTATTGAACAATGTATGCTGACTTTTGCTGGGTTTAGCTCCTCAACAGAGTCTCCAGTGTCCCAGTAGATTCCCAATACCTAAAAGAAAAGGTAGAAACAAACAATAGCAAAAACAGAAGCAAGAAATATACAGCATTAAAGTGAATACCAATTGCCTTTGATGAAATCTGTAACACTAATTACCTAACCAAACCAAACAGAAATGGGGGGGTTAGATATTGCCAAAATTATATATATATATATATATATA
>NW_026012865.1:0-2658 GCF_001458135.2 Marmota marmota marmota | reverse complement strand
TATAGGGATACAGGCATTTGGAACTCTAAATCAAACACAGTTTTTGCTAGCTACTTGAAACATGACTCACTCAATTAGTTCTCAGTGCTCTCTGTATGCTTTGTTCTCTGATGAAGTAGCCCTAAGCAGAAGCAAGGAAAATACACTTTAATTTGAAAGTATTTGCAGATGTTCTACAGAACTTATAGTTTAATGGAATTTCAGGAAATGATTTTTTCACCCATTCTTGTTGATACTTGGCAGGAAAGATGAGTATTCCAGTTGCACTTGGCTTTCAAAGTTTCATTCTTCTATGTTGAAGCATTCATTTGCAGGAACAATTTGAAATTTTAGGTTTCAAAACTTTTTCCCCTTTAGGGATACATGCATATGGAATTCTAAATCAAACACTGTTTGTGCTTGCTTCTTGAAAGTGACTCACTCAATTAGTTCTCAGTGTGCTCTCTATGCTTTGCTCCCAGCTGAAGAAGTGTTAAGCAGAGGCCATCAAAATACACTTTCATTTGAAAGTGTAAGCAGAGCTTCCACAGAAATCTGAGTTGACTGGATTATAAGCAAATAGTTTTTTCACCCAAACTTGACGACACTTGGAAGGAAAGAGGAGTATACTAGTTGCAGTTGGCTGTCCAAATTTCATTCTTCGAGGTTGAAGCATTCGTTTTCAGAAGACTTTGAATTTTTAGATTTCACTTCATTTTCAACTATAGGGAAACATGCATTTGGAACTCTAAATCAAACACGTTTTTTCCTAGCTGCTTGAAATGTGACACACTCAATTAGTTCTCAGTGTGCTCTCTATGCTTTGTTCGCTGTTGAAATAGACCTAAGCAGAGGCAAGCATTTGCATTTGCAGAGCTTCCACAGAATTCTGAGTTTACTATAATCTCAGCAAATATTTTTTCACCTGATCTCCTTGATATTTGACAGGAGAGAATCCTATACCATTAGCAATTGGCTGCCGAAATTTCGTTCTTCTAGGTTGAAGAGTTCCTTTGCTGGAACACTTTGAATACTTAGGTTTCACTTCATTCTCTCCTATAGGAATATATGCATTTGGAACTCTAAATCAAACAGGGTTTTTGCTAGCTGCTTGAAACTTGACTTACTAAATTAGTTATCAGTGTGCTCTCTATGTTTTGCTCTTTGTTGCAGTAGCCCTAACCAGAGGCAAGGATAATACCATATCATTTGAAAGTTATGCAGATCTTCCACAGAACGCCAAGTTTCCTATAATCTCAGCAAATATTTTTTCACCTGACCTTGTTGATATTTGGCAGGAAATATGAGTATACCTTTTGCATTTGACTGCCCAAATTTCATTCTTCTAGGTTGAAGCGTTTGTTTGCAGGAACACTTTGAATTTTGAGATTTCACTTCATTTTCCCCTATAGACATAGATGCATTTGGAACTCTAAATCAAACATGGTTTTTGCTAGTTGCTTGAAAGTTCACGCACTCAATTAGTTCTCAGTAAACTCTCTGTGCTTCATTCCCTCTTGAAAGAGCTCTAAGCAGAGCCAAGGAAAATGCACTTTCATTTGAAAGCATATGCAGAGATTCCACAGAATTTCGAGTTTACTGGAATCTCAGCAAATACATTTTAACCGATCTTGTTGATAAATGGCAGTAAAGATGAGAATACCAGTTTCACTTGGCACACCAAATTTTGTTCTTTTAGGTTGAAAGGTTTGTTTGCAGGAACACTTTGAATCTTTACATTTCACTTCATTTTCCCATATAGCCATACATGCATTTGGAACTCTAAATCACATACGGATTGTGCTAGCTGCATGAAACATGACTCACTAAATTAGTTCTCAGTGTGCTCCCTATCAGTTGTTCCCTTTTGATGTAGCCCTAAGCAAAGTCAAGGAAAATACACTTTCATATGAAAGCATTTGCAGAACTTCCACAGAACTCCGTGTTGACTGGAATCTCAGCAAATATTGTTTCAACTGATCTTGTTGATGCTTGGCAGGAAAGATGAGTATACCAATTGTACTTGACTGCCCAAATTTTGTTGTTCAAGTTGAAGTGTTCGTTTGCAGGAACACACTAATATTTGAGGTTTCACTTCCTTTTCCCCTGTAGGGATACATGAATTTGGAACTCTAAATCAAACATGGTATTAGCTAACTGTTTGAAACTTGACACACACAATTAGAGCTCAGTGTGCTCTCAATGCTTTGTTCCCTGTTGAAGTAGCCCTAATCGGATGCAAGGAAAATACACTTTGAATTGAAAGCATATGCAGAGCTTTCACACTATTCGGAGTTTATTGGAATATCAGCAAAATTTTTTTTTTCACACGATCTTGTTGATACTTGGCAGGAAAGATGAGTATTCCAGTTGGACTTGGCTGCCCAAATTTCTTTCTTTTATGATGAAGCGTTTCTTTGCAGGGACACTTTGAATTTTTAGATTCCATTTCTTTTTTTCCTATAAGGACACATGAATTTGGCCCTCTAAAAGAAAAACGGTTTATTCTAGCTTCTTCAACCTTGAATCACTCAATTAGTTCTCAGTGCACTCTGTATGCATTTTTCCCTGTAGAAGTAGTACTAAACAGAGGCAAGGAAAATACACATTAATTTGAAAGTGTTTGAAGAGCTTCCACAGAACTCCGAGTTTACTTGAATCTCATCAAATATCTATTCA
>NW_026012864.1:0-2658 GCF_001458135.2 Marmota marmota marmota | reverse complement strand
GCGGGGGACCAGGGATTGAACTCAGGGGCACTTGACCACTAAGCCACATATCCAGCCCTGTTTTGTATTTTATTTAGAGACAGGATTTCACTGAGTTGCTTAATGCCTTGCCATTGCTGAGGCTGGCTTTGAACTCACAATTCTCCTGTCTTAGCCTCCCAAGCTCTTGGGACTACATCTAGCTTGTAGTCTACTTTTAATGTGACCCAAAGGACCCTAAGTGATCTATTTTCTGAGGTCAGACCACCCAGAACAGTCTGGTACTGAGCAGGTGCTTAGGAAACACCTGTTGAATAAATAAACCATGCCACCACGAGACTTCTCTGGAGCACTGTCCTGGGAGGGTTCATAGACATGGGCTCAGCTGACTTTCTTTTTTAGACTTTTTTTTTTTTTAAGTTGTGGTTGGACACACCACCTTTATTTATTTATTTTCTTGTGCTGCTGAGGATCGAACCCAGGGCTTTGCACATGCTAGGTGAGTGATCTAGTGCTGAGCCACAACCCCAGCCCCTGACTTTCTCTTTACCCTTTTTTTTTTTTAGTTGTAGGTATCTTTATTTTGTTTATTTATTTTTTTTATGTGGTGATGAGTATCAAACCCAGTGCCTTCAACAAGCTAGGCAAGCATGCTTCCAATGAGCCACAACCCCAGCCCCGCTTTATCCCACTCTTTACCACAACCTGAATCAAGGTACCTTTACCTACCCCTAAAAACACGCAGACCTCATATTCCTCCCTGTGGGAAAGTGACTCATGTCATGATGTGAAAGGGGCATTCTCCAGGAGCAACTCCTTGCTGCACCACCCTTTTCACCTCCAGGGACTCACACATGGCCTAACCCTTACCTCCGTGTGCCTGAATTCCCACCTGTGACCTCCAGCATTGCCCTGCAGTTTTCCTTCTCCTTCCACCATCACTCCAAACCGAGTCTCTCAGGGAGTTACAACTATGACTGGCTAATGATGACTTCCATGCCAGCCTTGAGTGGAAGGCTACTCAGAGTTCTGGGGCCTTGGTCAGCTTCTCTGTCAATTCAGACACACCTGCCTCACTTCCTGCAGGACATTCCTCCAGGTGACCACCACCCAACATCTGCCATGCTGCACCCATTGTCCATATACTGCTCTACGCTAATCATGCTCAGGTATGGAATGCTCCGCTGCCCCTGCAGGACCCTGACCATCATGGCCCTGGATGAAGGCTCCTGAATGGAGCAGGCCTCACCTCTCTCTCCTGGAATGCTCGCGTGCCAGCTCCCTCCGCTTCTGTCTCTCCCATTCCCGGCGAGCTTTATCCTGTTCTTCTCGATGGCGTTTCCGACGCTCGTGTTCTCTTTCCTTTTCTTTCACTCTAGCATGCTTCCCTGAGAGGAAATGATAGGTGTCATGAAAAAACAGCTTAGTTTACCAAAACATAACTTTGATGAGCCAAATGTAGTAGTGCACACCTATAATCTCAGCAACTGTGGAGGATGAGGCAGGGGATTGCAAGTTTGAGGCCAGCTGGGGCAGCTTAGTGAGACTCGTCTCCCCAAAAATAAATAAAAAGGGTCAGGGATATAACTCAGCACCCCTAGGTTCAATCCCCATGCCAAAATAAATAAATAAATAAAAGCAATACATAAACTACAAAGTTTTGTTCCTTTATTTGACAGACTTCTATATTATAAAACTAAATTAATTAACCAACTGCATTTATAATAATGAAATTTTAAAAAGGCCCTCTGTTCCTAGTGCCCCTTAGTACCCCTTGATACTGGCATGAGATTAAACCTCTAAACAAGCCAAATCTGTTACTTGAATTTGACCAAACACCCATTCTTTTTTTTTTTTTTTAAGTTATTAATGGACCTTTATTTACTTTTTTGTTTGTGTGTGGTGCTGAGAATAGAACCCAGGGCCTCACACATGCTAGGCAAGCGCTCTACCACTGGGCCCCAGCCCAGCCCCACAACCATTCTTTTTTATGTGTGTATTTTTCTCCAATTATTGGATTGACTATTTTCCATATAAATAAATTTAAAAATAATGTAATGAGAGAGAAAAAACACCAGAAGGAAAATGAAATGGTTATTCTAAAGGAGTTTACTTTTTTATTAAACTTCTACTCCCTTTGCTATAGTCTGGAGAAGGCAGATCATGAAAAAAGGAGAAAAACACAAAGACTACTGGTACCCCCTTCTGCTGAATGGCTGCGATGCCTGCGTTTCTCTTTTCTCTTTTCGTCTTTCCTGTGATGAGCCTTTTCTTTCCGAGACATCTGCTGGGGTGGTTTGATAGCCAGAGAATCATCTTCCTCTCCTCTGAAATAAGATACAAGACACCACGTCATGCTGCAAAGCCTAGAGAGAACCAGGATACTACAGTTTCTCCAACTTAGAAAAAAATTCAGGATTCACAACAGAATAAAGGTGCATTTGATCAATCATTTAAAAAGATACAGTAGGGGCTTGGGTTGTGGTTCAGTGGTAGAGCACTTGCCAAGCATGTGTGAGGCACTGGGTTTGATCTTCAGCACCATATAAGTGAAGTTATTTAAAAAAATGTATCGGGGCTGGGGATGTGGCTCAAGCGGTAGCGCGCTCTCCTGGCATGCGTGTGGCCCGGGTTCGATCCTGAGCACCACATACAAACAAAGATGTTGTGTCCGCCGAG
>NW_026012863.1:0-2659 GCF_001458135.2 Marmota marmota marmota | reverse complement strand
CCCCCCCCCCCCGTTATTTTGCTGCAGCTGGAGTGCGGCAGAGAAAAGGAGACCTAAGAGTACTAAAACCAGCTTGTCCTTCCAGCCATACCGGGCAGCTATGTGACAACCAAAAAGACATTGAAATTAACAATCCAGCCCTTGATACAAGAGAAAGGGGGTCAAAAATTAAACTTAAAGAACAAAAAGCCTCAGCAGAAACTAATCCTTTATTTCTCATTAAGACTTTGGACTCTTTTTCTTTTATCTTCTTTTTCCCTCTGTATTCCCCAAGTTCTTTTAAAAATTTAACTTATTCAAGTACCATTTCATTATATTTTATTATTATTTACTTTTTTCCATTCTGTGAGATATTGTATGTTTGTGTGTGTTTTTAGTGCACAAATAAATTTGGATATATATATGCACACATACATACATATACATATATATTCACGTAATTTTACTGTCATTTTAATTTCTTCTTTACCCATTTTTTATTTAGTCTTGGTTTGGCTTAGTTTGGTTATAATTATACATGAGTTTGAACTTACATTTCTTTGTTTGCTCATACCTCAGTTTGTTCTTTTTTATTTTCCCCGTCTCACTTTCTTACCATGCTAATACCAAATTTTCCTGTTCCCTCTACCTCCTTCGATTTTATAATTACTTTTAATTAATTTTTATACTTCTTTCTTTACAGCCAACATGTGCTACCTATTTCCTGCTTCTTTTAAATATTTCAAATTATCTAGTGGAATTATACATTTTAAGTAATTCTTTCCCCAACTGTGTTGTGATCACTAATAGAATAGATAATGTAGTAGACACTTACTACTTAATGACTGATCTAGTTCAGATTTTTACTGTTTGTGCTGATGTTAATTAATATTATATTAATTAATTATATGTGACAGCAGAATGCATTATTATAATTCATATTACAAATATACAGTACAATTTTTCATATCTCTGGTTGTACACAAAGTAGAGTCACACCATTCATGTCTTTATACATGTACTTCGGGTAGTGATGTCCATCTCATTCCACCATCTTTCTTACTCCTAAGTGCCCTCCCCTCCACTCCCTCCCTGTTGCCCCATCTAGAGTTCATCTAATCCTCCCATGCTTCCCCCAACCATATTATGAATCAGCATTCTTAAATCAGAGAAAACATTCAACATTTGTTTTTTGGGGGGATTGACTAACTTCACTTAGCATTATATTCTCCAACTCCATTCATTTACCTGCAAATAGCATGATTTTATTCCTTTTTAATGCTGAATAGTATCCTATTGTGTATATATACCACATTTTCTTTATCCATTCATCTACTGAAGGACATCTAGGATGGTTCCACAGTTTAACTATTGTGAATTTTGCTGGTATAAACATTGATGTGGTTGTGTTCCTGTAGTATGCTGTTTTTAACTCCTTTGGGTATAGACCGAGGAGTAGGATAGCTGGGTCAAATGCTGGTTCTATTCCCAGTTTTCCAAGGATTCTCCAGGCTGGTTTCCATATTGGCTACAACAATTTGCAGTCCTACCAACAATATATGAGTGTGTTTTTTTCTTCACATCTTTGTCAACACTTATTGTTGTTTGTATTCTTAATAGTTGCCATTCTGAATGGAGTGAGATGAAATCTTAAGAGTAGTTTTGATTTGCATTTCTCTAATTGCTAGAGATGTTGAACATTTTTTTCATATATTTCTTGATTGATTAAATATCATCTTCTAAGACATGTCTGTTCAGTTCCTTGGCCCATTTATTGAAAAAGTAGACCTAAATCTCCATTATGTCAGATTAGGCCCTGACTTCCTTAATAAGACTTTTATAACATAAGAATTAAAATCAATAATAAATAAATGGGATGGATTAACACTAAAAATCTTCTTCTCAGCAAAAGAAACAATCAGTGATGTGAATGGAGAGCCTACATTTTGGGAATAAATTTTTACCACACACACATAGATAGAGCACTACTCTCTACTCAAAAATCTTAACACCAAAAAAACAAACAAACAAAAAAAAAACTGAATAACCCTGATGTTAAATTTTGACCCCACCATTTCTATATAGGTGACAATTAGTTTTAAAGATGTCAAAATAGACACCCGACATTTACCTTAAGGTTGTACATCTTTGTTGAGTCTGTGCTGTCCTTGGCTCCATCCCTACCTCTAAAAGGGATTAGAAAGTGTTTGAGGGCACTTCAAGTTCACAGAGTAAGATCCTGCTGCTAAATGATGCTCACAACTCAGCTCACTAACAGCAAATCTTACCCCATACATGATCTGTCTCCACCAGAGCCTCAACTATATTTTGACACAGAGAATTCGGGAAATAAACTGAAAGAGGTGGGGCCCATTTGTAATCCCAGTGACTCAGGAGGTTGAGATGGGAGGATCACATGTTTGAGTCCAGTCTCAGAAACTTAATGAGACTCCAAGCAACTTAGCAAGACTCTGTCTCAAAATAAAAGTATCAAAGATCTGGAGATGTAGGGACATTTCTCAGTGGGCTCAATCCCTGGAATGAAATGAAAAGGAGAAGGAGGAGGAGGAGGAGGAATGGAGAGGAGGAGAAGGAATGGAGAGGAGGAGGAGGAATGGAGAGGCGGAGGAATGGAGGAGGAGGAGGAGGAGGAATGGAGGAGGAGGAATGGAGGAGGAGG
>NW_026012862.1:0-2659 GCF_001458135.2 Marmota marmota marmota | reverse complement strand
CTCTACCAACTGAGCTATATCCCTAGTCCCATTTATTTATTTATTTATAGATATTTATTTTTTAATTGTAGATGGACACAATACCTCTATTTTTCTTTATTTATTTTTATGTGGTGCTGAGGATCGAACCCAGTGCCTCATGCATACAAGGCAAGCACTCCACAACTGAGCTACAACCCCAGCCCCCCCCTTTTTTAAAAAAAAATATATATTTATTTTAGTTGTAAATGGACCTTTATTTTATTTATATGTGGTACTGAGACTGGAACCCAGGGCCTCACTAGGCATGTGCACATGCTAGGCAAGTGTTCTACCACTGAGCCACAACCCCAGCCCTGGAAAGAAGTTTCTACAAGCACCTCTCTTTGGGAGTCTCCAGTGAAGTCTATCAAAAAACTACTTAACTCCTCAAGAGCCTTTTCTGGTAATGAACACATATTCATGAAGGATAAATGGAGTACTAAGTATTAGAATTATTTCTCTGAGGTTTCTTCTCTTAGGTCTTAGAACTCCAACATTTTTCACTGTATTTGTTAGCTCTATGATGGTCTTCAACAGATATTTTATATACTTTTTCTTTTTCTCCTATTTATTCTCAGTAAGAGGCATAGGAATTACCTAGTTATCAGAAATGCGACTCCCTAGAATCAGTATCATGTACAAAATATTTATAATGTGATAAAAACATAATAATGATGGCAAGAGCAATTAAAAAAAATTTGTTTTTTAAATGGTGGTACTGGGGACTGAACCCATTGGTACTCTACCAATAAACTATTATATTCTTAGTCCTTTTTTTCCCAATTTGAGACAGGGCCTTGCTAAATTGCACCTGCTGACTCTGAACTTGCAATTCTCCTGCCTCAGCCTCTTGAGTAGCTAAGATTACATAAGTTTACCACCATGCCATGCCTCGCTTCTACTCTTAATTTATACTGTGGATTTTGATACCAGCCTTTCATAATTAGGGATATGTTAAGAAAAACAATATACACTAAGCAAAATTGTTATTGTTACTTTAAACGAGTCAGTATTTAGGGCTGGGGATATAGCTTAGCTGGTAGAGTGCTTGCCTCCCATGCATAAGGCCCTGGGTTCAATCCCCAGCACCCCCAAAGAGTCAGCATTTATATGTTTATAATGCAATTCTGAAATCATTGAAAGTCACCAAATAGATAATCTGGTTTTATATCACAGCCCATAGACCCCAAATAATCTCATATTCACCTCCAAAAGACTTCTGAATTAGCCTAACTTGACAGTCCAGTGACACAGGACAAATGACAAAATCTTTTACTTGAAACATGTCTTTTTGCCAGGTGCAGTGGTTCACACCTGTAATCCCAGAAGCTTGGAAAGCTGAGACAGAAGGATCGAAATTTCAAGGTCAGCCTCAGCAACTTAGTGAGGCCCTAAGCAAAATAAAGGACTGAGGATGTAGCACAATGGCAAATTTCCCCTTGTGTTAACCCCCGCCCCCCATATCCCTAATAAACCTTTCCTTTCAACCAATCCTTAAGAAACATAAATGAGGGCTGGGGTTGTGGCTCAATATTTGCCTAGTACATGCAAGGCCCTGGGTTCGATCCTCAGCATCACATAAAAATGAATAAATAAAATAAAGGTATTGTGTCCAACTAAAACTAAAAAAATATTAAAACAAAACAAAACAAAACAAAAAAAAGAAAAGAAAAACATAAATGAGACTCCTGACATCTTAAATCACAATTTAGGACTAATTCTTTGTGTTAGCATTTCCAACTCTTAGAAAATTTACTGGAATTAAAAGAAGACATAATCACAAGTGTATCTTCCTTCTCATTACTGCATATTCATATTAATAATGCACTCTGGTTCATGCACAGCATCTGGAAACGATTGGATAGATATGCTGTTACATCATCTCATATTCAGTTGTCTAAAACTGAATGTATCATCTCACTCCATCCCCCATTAGCCTCACTAAATCACATTTCTTTTCTTGGTTCCTTACTCCACTCCCTACTTGCCTTCTCTTTTTTCAGTACTAGGGTTGAACCCAGTTCGAGGATCTACCACTAAGCTATACCCCAGGCCTTTTTATTTTATTTTTAGACAGGGTCTCGCTAAATTGCCATGGCTGGCTTCAAACTTACGATCCTCCTGCCTTGGCTTCCAAAGTAGATAGGATTACAGGCCTACATTACCATGCCTGCCTTAAATCACATTGTTTTTTAGCAAATTTTCTATTAGTTATACTGACATTGCCTTAGAAGTGACTTAATCTCAAAGAAAGCTTCAAATATTAACCATTACCTTCACCTGATAAACTTATGAACATTTTCTTTAGAATTATGAACATTTTCTTTAGAATTCTAAATTAAATCTTTTTTTTTTTTTTTTTTTAAGTCACCAGGGATTGAACCCAGGTAGTGCTTAATCACTTGAGCCACATCCCCAGCACTTTTTTTTTTTTTTTAGACTAGTTAGTCTCCCTAAGTTGCTTTTACGAACCTTGTTCTAAATGCTGTGGCTTGGCTTGGAATTTGGGTTTACTTCTGCCTCAGCCTCCCAAACTTGCTGGGATTACAGTACTTGTGTTACCATGCCTAGACTTGGGATATCATGTTTCTTTATATATTTTAAAAATTTTTATTTGTTCTAATTATACATGACAATA
>NW_026012861.1:0-2659 GCF_001458135.2 Marmota marmota marmota | reverse complement strand
GTTTTTCCCCTTTAGGGAGAGAAGCAGTTGGAACAACAAATCAAACATGGTTTGTGCTAGCTGCTTGAAACTTGACACACTGAATTCATTCTCAGTGTGCTCTCTATGCTTTGTTCCCTCTCAAAGTACCCAAAAGGAAAGGCAGGGAATAAACAATTTCATTAGAAAGTGTTTTCCAAGCTTCCACAGAACTCCGAGTTGCCTGAAACCTCAGCAAATATTTTTTCACCCAATCTTGATGATACTTGGCGGTAATGATCTTTACTTCAGTCCCACATGACCCCCAAATTTCGTTCTTCTGGGGGAAGTGTTCATTTGCAGGAACACTTTGAAATTTTAGGTTTCACTCTGTTTTCTACTATAGTGATAGATGCAGTTGGAACTCTAAATCAAACATGGTTTGTGCTAGGTGCCTGAAACCTGATACACTAAATTAGTTCTCAGTGCTATCTGTCTCGTTTGTGCCCTCTTGAATAGCTCTAGAAGAGATTCAGGAAAAACACTTTCAATTGAAAGCATTGGCCAAGCATCCACAGAACTCCGAATTTCCTGAAATCTCAGCAAATATTTTTTCAACCAATCTTGATGATACATGGAGGTAATGATCATAACACCATTCCCAATTTACCCCCCCAAATTTTTTTCTTCTAAGTTGAAGTGATTGTTTGCAGGAACACTTTGAAATGTTAGGTTACACTCTGTTTTCTCCTATCATGATAGATGCCCTTTTAACTCTAAATCCATCACATTTTGTGCTAGCTGCTTGAAACTTGACACACTGAATTTGTTCTCAGTGTGCATTCTATGCTTGGTTCCCTCTTGAAGTACCCCAAAGGAAAGGCAGGGAATAATTTCATTTGGAAGCGTTTGCCAAGATTGCACAGAACTCTGAGTTTTCTGAAATCTCAGCCAATACTTTTTCACAGAATCTCGATGAAACTTTACAGATATGATCTTTATTTCAGTCACACTTGGCCCCCAAATTTCGTTCTTCTAGGTGGAAGAGTTCGTTTGCAGGAACACTTTGAAATTTTAGGTTACACTCTGTTTTCTCCTACAATGATAGATGCAGTTGAAACTCAAACACCTTTTGTGCTAGCTGCATGAAACTTGACTCACTAAATTAGTTCTCTGTGCTATCTCTCTCGTTTGTGAGCTCTGGAATAGTTCAAAGAAGTGACTCAGGAAAAACACTTTCAATTAAAGCTTTTGACGACTTCCACAGAACTCCGAATTTACTGAAATCTCAGCAAATATTTTTTCAACCAATCTTGATGATTCTTGGTGGAAATGGTCTGTACACCAACCCACGTGAATCCCCAAATTTCCTTCTTCTAGGTTGAAACCTTCGTTAGAAGAACGAGTTTGAATTTTTAAACTTCATTTCGTTTTCCCCTTTAGGGAGAGTAGCAAGTGGAACTCAATCAAACAGGGTTTGTGCTAGCTGATTGAATCTTGACTCCCTGCATTTGTTCTCAGTATGCTTTCTATGCTTTGTTAACTCTCAAAGTACACAGAAGGAAATGCAGGGAGTAAACATAACACTCTGAAATATTTCTCAGTGTGCTCTTTATGCTTTGTTCCCTCTCAAATTCCAAGAAGGAAAGGCAGGGAATAAAGAATTTCATTGGAAAGCGTTTGCCAAGATTCGACAGAACTCCAATTTCCAGAAATAACAGCAAATATTTTTTGAACCAATCTTGACGATACTTGGTGGTAATGATCATAACAACAATCCCACTTGACCCCCTGAATTTCCACCTTCTAGGTTGAAGGGTCCGTTTGCAGTAACAGTTTGAATTTTCTATTTCACATTCTTTTCTCCTGTGATGATAGATGCAGTTGGAACTCTAAATCAAACCCGGTTTGTGCTAGCTGCTTGAAACTTGACACACTGAACTCGTTCTCAGTGTGCTCTCTATGCTTTGTTCCCTCTCAAAGTACCCAGAAGGAAAGGCATGGAATATAGAATTTCATTTGAAAGCATTTGCTAGGATTCCACAGAACTCCGAGTTTCCAGAAATAAGAGCAAGTATTTTTTCACCCAGTCTTGATGATACGTGGTGGTAAGGATCTTTACTTCAGTCGCACTTGGCACCCCAAATTTCATTCTTCTTGGTTGAAGCGTTCATTTGCAGGAACACTTTGAAATTTTAGGTTACACTCTGTTTCTTCTATAGTGGTAGATGCAGTTGGAACTCTAATTGAAACATGGTTTGTGCTAGCTGATTAAAGCTTGACACATTAAATTAGTTCTCAGTGGTATCTCTCTCATTTGTGTCCTTAATAATAGCTCTAAGAAGAGACTCAGGAAGAATACTTTCAGTTGAAAGCGTTTGCCAAGTTTCCACAGAACTCCGAGTTTCCTGAAATCTCAGCAAATATTTTTAGAACCAATCTTGACGATACTTGGCGGAAATGATCAGGACACTAATCCCACTTGATGCCCGAAATTTTCTTCTTCTAGGTTGAACTGTTCATTTGCCGTAACAGTTTGAATTTTTAGGTTTCACTCTGATTTCTCCTGTTGTGATCGATGAAGTTGGATCTCTTAATCACACACGGTTTATGCTAGCTGCTTGAAACCTGACACACTGAATTTGTTCTCAGTGCGCATTCTATGCTTTGTTCCCTCTCGAAGGACCCAGAAGGAAAGGCA
>NW_026012860.1:0-2660 GCF_001458135.2 Marmota marmota marmota | reverse complement strand
GAAAATCATAGTCCTAGCCCTAACAATAACCCTTAACCTAAACCAAACACTAGACCTACCACTAGACCTAACCCTAGTCATATTCTGGCTTTCACCATAACCCTAACTGTAACCTGAACACTGGCCCTGACACTACCTTTAAACCTAGCTATAAACCTGACCCTAACCCAAACCTAAATGTAACACTAGACCTAGGGTTAAGGCTAACCCTAAAACTAGCTCTAATCACAACCCTAGATCTTACATTACACATAGCACTAATCCTAGGCCTAAATCTAACACAAAACTTAAATAACTTTAACGCTAATCGAGGCCCAAACCTTCCCTAACATATCCCTCACCCTAACCTTAACCCCAGTCCTAACCCTAACCCTAACCCTCACCTTAGTCCTAACCCTAGCTCAAAGACTAACCCTTAGCCCAAACATGACCCCAGCACTATTCCTAAACATAACCCTAACCATAGCCCTAATCTTAACTTTAACCCTAAACCTGAAACTAGCTCTAACCCTAGGCATTAGCCTAACTCTAACCCTAACCCTAATAATAACCCTATCCCTAACCCTAACTGAAACTCCAACCCAATCCATAAACCGATTCCTAGACCTATCCCTAAACCTACAACTTGCCATAGCCTTAACCCTAACTCAAAACCTAAATTTTACCTTGAAACCAACAGTAAACCTAGCAATAAAACTAAACTTAAATTGAAACCTAACCTTAACCATAAAGCTAACCTTATATCTAACCCAATATATTACCCTAAACCTAATGCTAACCCTAATGAAAATCCTAGCCATAACCCTAAACCTAACACTGACTATAACACTAAGCCTAACCTTTGTCCTAGACCTAACCCTAGCACAAAACTTAACCTTTCACCTAAATCAAACCCTAACCCTACCCTAAGGTAGGGTTACTAGCCCTAACTCAAAACCTAACCTAATTCTAGCCCTAATCATAACCTAACCCTAGCCCTAACCATAGCTCTAACCAGATATATTATCCTTATGATAACCCTAAACCTAATGCTAACCCTAGGCATAACCCTAACCCTTTTGCTAACCCTAAAGCTCTCCATTGCCCTAAAACTTCGCTGAAACCTAAAAATAACAAAATCAATTGCCCTAACCCTAACCCTAATGTTCATTTTAGCACTATCCCTAAACCGTAACCTAAAACAAACCCTAAACCTGATCCTGAACCTAAAAATACACCTAGCTCTAAACCTGACCCTTATCATAAAAATAAAACTTACACTAGACCTAGACACAAACCTAACCCTAAATCTACCCCAAACTGTAACACTAGGCTGACATAAACCCTAGCCCTAATTCTAGACCTAACCCTACAAGTAACCCTGTGTATCATCCTAGCCCTAAACTTAGTCTTAATCATAACCCTAAACCTAACCCTAGTCCTAAACCAAATTCTAAACCTCACCCTAATTCTAACCCTAGATATAACAACACACTGTACCCTAAAATTAACTATAACCCTAGCCCTAACACTAGGCATAAGCTGATCACAACCCCTAGCCTTAATCCTAGCCCTATCTTAGCCCTATTCCTAAAACTAAACAAAACCCTATGCCTAAGATTAACTCTAACTCTCACCCTAGTCCTAGCCCTAGATCTAACCCTATCTGTTACAGTAACCATAACCCTAGCCCTGACCCTTTCCCTATAGTTAGACCTAGCCCTAATCCTAGATCTAATGCTAAATCCAAATCTAATCCTAACCCAAACCTAAGCCTAAACTAATACTAGCCCTAACCCTAATGCTAATCTTATAACTAGCCCAAACCCTAAACCTAGGACTTAAAACAAAACTGAGCAAAAGCCCTAACACTAAAAATTAACTTAAACCAAAACCTAACAGTACACCTAGACGTAATACTAGCCTAATTCGAGTCCTAAACCTAATCTTTAAACTTACCCTGACCCTGACTCATATCCTAAAACTGACCCTAGCTCTAAAGGCAATGGTAAACTTAAACCAAACCCTAAAAGTAACCCTTGCCCTAATTCAAGTCATAACCCTAAGCTTAAAGCAAACCCTGACCTGACTGATATCCTAACAGTCACCCTAGCTCTAAACACAGACCTCACCTTAAACCAAACAGTAAACCTAGTCCTTATTTGAGTGCTAATCCTAACCCTAAAACTAAACTTGATGCTTTCTCATATCCTAACAATAACCCTAGCTCTAAATATTACCCTAACCTTAAACCTAAACATAACACTAGACCTACCCCTAACTCTAACCCTAAAACTAACCCTAATTGTAACCCAGGCTCTTATATTAGCCAAGGCAAAAATCTAACCCTAATCCTAATACAAAAACTAGCCCTAATCTGAGCTCAAAATATATTTATATTTAACCCTAACCCTAACCCTAACTCTAGCATTAACCCTAGCTCTAAGGCTATCCCTTAACCTAAGAAAAAACCTAACCCTAATGGTAACCCTAGACCTATCTCTAAATCTTAGGTTAACCAAAACTCTAACCCTATTAATAGTCTTAACCCTAGCCATCATTCTAGCTCTAACCCTATCCCAAACTCTAACGCTAACCCTGACCCTTATTCTGACCCTAACCCTAGGTCTAAAGCTGACCCTAACCCTAGACCAAACCCTAACACTAGCCCTAGACCTAAA
>NW_026012859.1:0-2660 GCF_001458135.2 Marmota marmota marmota | reverse complement strand
CTCTACCACTGAGCCACAATCACAGCCCCACGAAAGTCTTTCTCTCTCTCTCTCTCTCTAGGCTAGATTTTCTCATCTATACAAGGGATGGGATGATGATATAATCCCTGACCCACTAGCTTCCCAGGGTGGCAGTCTAAATCCCATGAAATCAGGGCCTGAGGCTCTGTGTCCAGCCTGGTCTCCAAAACCTACCTGATGTAGCAGCAGGAAAGATGAGTCTGGACAGATCAATGTTTCCCATCAACACACGGGTATATGCCTCCTGATAGGGAGAGGAAAAGGTGATGGGACAGGCAGTAGGAGGAGCCAAGGGAGCTTCCAATGGCTTGGCCTAGGGATGTGTGGGGGTGGGGCCCAGGCCTGTGTGTGTTAGCAGAGTGGGGGCGACACATCCTCATATATGGGTCACCCAGGTGATAGAAGATGGCCTAAGGAGGCTGAGGGGGACATTTCTGAAGCTGAGGCTCAGTCCATGTAACTCTATTTGGCTGGCCCACAGAGGTCATTATAATGTGTTGAGGACATGCTTATTTTTTTAAAAAAGAATTTAACCTTATTTTAAAAATTTATTTATTTATATGTGGTGCTGAGGATTGAACCCAGTGCCTCACCCATGCCAGGCAAGCACTGCACTCTACCACTGAGCTACAACCCCCAGCCCGAGGACATGGTTATGGAAGGTGGTTATAGTGGGGGTGGGGGGCAGGAAGACTGTGGGCTGGAATCCTGGGTTGGCCATTCAAACTCTGAGGTCTTGGGTCAGTGAATTTCACTTTTCTGTGCCTCAATTTCCTCATCTGTAATGGGATGACAGTGGTATCTAGTTCCTAAGCCTGTTGGGAGGAGGATGTGGACCAATGACATAGTAAATAAATGCTCAACTCAGCACTGGCACTCTCCTATCGGGCTTGTAATCATCCTTTAAGTTTTCCTAAGGCCAAGATTGGGTTGGGCCTGATCATGTGGCAGATCAGCCTTCCTGTCAGGGGAGTGGGGGTGGGCTGACCATGGCATGGCCTCTTCTGGTCTCTGCAGTGGTGATGTGGGCTATCCTCTTCATTACCCACCCACATAGGCTTGTCATCTCGTGCAAGGCAGCCAGAGGCAACAGACTCAACTGGCTAAATTGTGAGCTCTTGGAGATCTGCAGAGCACTTCCCCTCTCTGTTTTAAGCACAATGTCTGACTTGTGATCTGCTTGCTGAATGCATGAATACAGCTCCCTGTCCCAACCTCTGCCCTAGTTGACCAGACTTCACTGTCCCGAACACCTCCAGCTCCTTTCTGCCTCTGAGGCTTCACTTGTGCCATTTTCCTCTATTTAGAATGCCTTTCTTCCCCCTTTCTGTTGAGTGCAGGGTCAGACACGCAGACAGCACTAAAGAAATAATTGTGCATTGATGTACTGAAATGGGACAAGGTGACCTTGGACCAAAGCCTTGGTGGCCTGCAATCTCTGTGAGTGAGCACTGTGTTTTCTGGCATTACCTTGCTACATGAACTTGGGCAAACTATTTAACCTCTCTGGGCCTCAGTTTTGTTCTCCCAGGCAGAAGGACTCTTGGTGGAGTCCTTTCCCAGGAGGGGAATCCTGGTCCCAACACTTACCTTTTGGAAGGCAGAGGGGGTGCCCCAGTGGACTGTTCTGGTGATATCTGTGGTCCCATCCCTGTGGAGAAGGGAAAACCAATATGATCAGCCCCACTGAGTGCTTATGGGTAGGGGCTGGGCCCTGTGCTTCCTGTGCTTTTCCCACTGGTGTCTGAGCAACAGGGCTGGGATAAGGCCAAATAAGGAAGCAAAAGGAAGATAGCCACCATCATCAAAATCCTGTCTTCAGGACTGTGAATTGGTGCAACCACTCTGGAAAGCAATATGGAGATTCCTCAGAAAATATAGAATGGAACCACCATTTAACCCAGCCATCCCACTCCTTGGCATTTACCCAAAGGACTTAAAGTCAGCATATTACAGTGATGCAGCCACATAAATGTTTATGGCAGTTCAATTCACAATAGCTAAACTATGTAGCCAACCTAGGTGCCCTTCAACAGGTGAATGAATGAAGAAAATGTGGTACATATACACAGTGGAATATTATTTAGCCAAAAAGAAGAATAAAATGATGGCATTTGTCTGTAAATGGTTGGAGCTAGAGAATACCATACTATGTGAAATAAGCCAATCCCAAAGAACCAAAGCTGAATGTGTTTTCTGATATGTGGATGCTAATTCACAATAAGCGGGTAGGGAAGAACTGAGGTATTTTGGACTAGACAGAGGGGAATGAAAGGAGGGGAGGGAGTATGGGGGGCAGGAATGATAGTAGAGTGAATCGGACATTATTAACCTATGTGCATATGATTATAGGACTGGCATGATTCTATATCATGTACAACCAGACAAATGAGAAGTTGTACTCCATTTATATATAATGTGTCAAAACGCATTCTGCCTGGTGCCATGGTGCATGCCTGTAATCCTAGAAGCTTGGGAGGCTGAGGCAGGAGGGTTGCAAGTTCAAAGCCAGCCTCAGCAACAGTGAGGTACTAAGCAACTCAGTGAGGCCTTGTCTCTAAATAAAATACAAAATAGGGCCAGGGATGTGGCTCAGTGGCCGAGAGCCCCTGAGTTCAATTCCTGGTACCCCCCCCCCC
>NW_026012858.1:0-2660 GCF_001458135.2 Marmota marmota marmota | reverse complement strand
GTATTTTCTTTAAAGAAAGGGCCTCACTGAATTGCTCAGTGCCCTGCTAAGTTGCTGAGTCTGGCATTGAACTCGCTGTCCTCCTGTCCCAACTCCTGAGCTGCTGGGATTACAGGCATGCATCACTATGACCAGCTTCAAATGTTTAATACTAAACCACATCTTAACTGCATCTTCATTAGTATGATAGCAAGGATTTGAAATAAAAATTGGTAAAATTTAGAGATCTTTCTACATGTTCTGTTTTATTTGAAGGATACTAACAAGATTTTTTTTTATTCCCTAATGTCAAATCAATGCTTCTATTCATTTCAATTCAACACACATCTGATAACTCCACCCTCCCTGAAAATTAAGTCTAACCATTAACCAAAATTGTGATCAAGTCATAAATTAATCATGCAGTTTATTCACCCACTACTGTGGTCATTCCCCAACAGCAACTTGGATGCTGCAGAGAGTAAGTTGACTATGAAGTGCACAAAATAGCATCTTAATGACCTCAAAGAGCTAATACAGTTCTGTAAGTGCCTAGCTAAATATCACAGAGTGACTTGGACACTGGGGAGAGCTTGGCTCATTATTTCACTTTGTTGAACTAAATCATCTGGGTTCTCTTTATTTGCTATTGGCCTTTCTCTTTTCCTTTCTCTGCTCATGCATAAAGAATATTGATTTAAATATAAGATACTGTAAACATGCACTTTGTTAGGGAAATCTGACTATGCAATTATAATTTCAAAGGTCAGAGTTCTTGCCATGCTTGATTTACATTAATTTGTGCTTGAGGAAAATGCCTACTTGACTAAATAAATTTTTTTAAAAATTGATTCACATATTGCCCTCTGCTCATCTATCATGTTCTCCCAGAGCTGATCAAAGGGGAAAATCATATTTACCGGAAAAACCTCAAACTTGGGATCAGGCCAATATAGTAAAATAGCTTAAATCACTGAGAAAAATAAGTAGGCTGAATTTAAATCTGGAAGAATTTGGACTTCCATCCTAAAATGTTTTGCCATAGTAAAATAAGCAGGTTTCCAAATTTTTATTTTTAGAGATTATTTTACAACTCTTTCTAGGACAACATACCTTTTTTTTAGTTCCACAAAGAAATGTTAGAGGTGTATCTTTACTGACATGGAAAAACTGAGATTTTAAAAAGATGATTATAGTGCCCATGTACTGTGAAAATGGCAAATAATTTTAGTCATTTTCCACTCCAGTAGGACATACGTTTTAAAGAATGATTTAAATCTGTCTTAAAGTGCCCTTATTTTTGCACGTAAATTCATCTTTCAGTACTGACATTCTTATGTTAAAATGTTGTATAAATAAACATTTTTGTGGAGTGCTATTCCTCCCATCTATTTTTAAATTATTTATTAACCATTTTCTTACTTTAGTTACTTCATAGTGTCCAAAGATAAAGAGTAATTAAAATTTTGTAAGACAATGACCAAATGCGGTTGACAATGGTGTCATAAACACAAATCCCCTAATTATGTAGCATTGTGCTAATTTTTTTTTTTTATAAACAAACTGTAGGCCTGTTTGCTTTTGCCAGATAGATTTGGTTCCAAGTTCCAGCTGGATTTCTTACTAGATAAATTGTGAAATGGGATTAATAATTCCTACTTTATAAATTGCCAGAAAAATCACTGATAACATTTGTGATTATTTAATGATTACCCTTCCTGCAATGTGTGAGGTACCATAATGTTCCATTTCATCCTTCTGACAAATTTTTGAAGAAGATAGCAAGATTGTTATATTTATTGCTAAAAAATCTGAAGAACAGTTATTTAATATTTAAGATCATATAGCTATCAAATTACTGAGCCAACAAGGGAATGTTGGTAATATGACTCTCAAAAGGGGGTGGGGTAAAAAAGAAGGATAAAAAAGACAAGAAAGCTTAACCATTGAAATGAGTTTTTTATGACTATGAATAACGTTTTTAAAGAACATAAAGTATTACCTGGAATCTAATAGGTGCTCAGTAATGAGTAAATTTTAATGCCATAATGAAATATTAATTGTAATTTAATGAAATAATTAAATATTGCAATTGTGATGTTCAATAAAATCATTGGAATCAACCAGAAATAAAAAATAATATGGGAGTTAATATACTCGTCTTAGTAGTTGAAATTCTAGACCTACCACTGGCTTATGTTATTTTTATATTACATATCTTTGATGGTATATACTTTCTATATCTTTGATGGCATGTGTGGGTGCTTGAATTCTGACTTTAAGTTGGATAACTTCCCTTCCCTGTCAAATTCTCCAGAATTATAAACACTTTTGACAGATTTACAGCTTTTCAACGTTAGATGCTGGCAGTGTACAGAATCAATTTTATCTCTGCTTTAGGTATACATTGGTCATTTGTTTACCATTCCATTGCTATAGGCATCCTGTGCCTAGTTCATAAAACCTTATTTATTCACTTGAACTGTTCCCCACACACAAATTTGCATCCCTTCACCCCTTCTTCTTTTTTTGTGGACTCCATTCTCATTTTGCCTATAACAGGTTAACAATATAGAATATAATAATATAATTTTTTGTCATGGTACTCATTTATGTCAATTACTCATTACTTGGTTTTCAAGTTCCTCTTTAAATTTTTATAATGGCATCTCTTTATGGAT
>NW_026012857.1:0-2660 GCF_001458135.2 Marmota marmota marmota | reverse complement strand
GGGGCGGGAGGGAGTGAAGTTTGTCAGGAACACACTGAGCCAAGCACCCTCTCATGGCCACTGCTCTACCAGGCATTGGGTTCCCTGGAGGAGGGTGCAGAGAAGGTAGGGGATGGTTTCTCCTTTCACCCTTGAGGACAAAAAGGTTTCTGGCTAACATATTTTATTCATGAAGCACTATTTCCAAAAAACTCAAAGTAACCTACAGGGCTTTATCAATTTTACAAAAAGCAAACGTTTTCTGCAGATTTTCAAAAGCTGGTAGGACTATTAAAAATTCTAAATATTTGCTCTTTTTTTTTAAAAAAAAAATTGCAATCCATAATGTGCTGAATATTTTTCTTTTTTCTTCCTGAATCTGTAGGAAACTATTCACAGACAAAAGTAATTATATACCTGGGATTATACATTATTAAAAATATCTAAACCTGATCTCTCCTTTATTTTAAACATAGAGACACTTAACAGTTGAGCAAAAGGAATATAAAGTCTGTCTCGATGATGCCAAAGTATTCAATCAATTTGACTCACTGAGCGGGGAAAATAGGCCAAAGCTAGTATTACAGTATTAACACACACACACACACACACACATACACTTCAAACCAAACAAACAAAGTAACATTTATAAAGTACTTCCCACATGCTGGGATTTCTATTAGTCTTTCATGCACCAGTCTACATTTTTTTTTTTTAGAGAGAGAGAGAGAGAGAGAGAAAGAGAGAATATTTTAATATTTATTTTTTAGTTTTCGGAGGACACAACATCTTTGTTTGTATGTGGTGCTGAGGATTGAACCCGGGCCGCACGCATGCCAGGCAAGCGCGCTACCGCTTGAGCCACATCCCCAGCCCCAATCTACTTTCTTAATCACAAAACTTCTGTGAGAAGGTATTTGTATTCCTATTTCACAGGTGAAAAAATCAAGGTATTTGAAAAATTCTTTTCTAAATCCACAGGTAATAACGTCAGAGCACAGATATGAATCCAAATTTTCTGATTCATTTCCCCATGTTCTTAATTACCACACCTAGCTGGGTTCCCAAATGCAATCTTGGAGGAACTTACAGTGACACAAAGGTTCTTTTCCAGGTCAACTCTAAGATTATTGGATCTAGCTTCTTTCTAGTACCTCCTTCTTCTGTGCAAGTATGAGTGTATTTGGGCAGTAAGGGAAGCCTGTGGCGATATCAACTATCTGGCAGATGGGCACATCATTTTCAGTACTACCCTCGGATTCTTGTTATCATACCAGAAAATTTAGTATCTTAGGGTTAAGAAAGGAAATCCAGGTCTTCTTTTTCTGGAGCTAGAGCTTTATACCAGCTACTGGACTTTTCCACTAGATCAAAGTAAAGTTCCTTTTAAGGTGTGGCCTACAGATAATTGGGACCAACGGAAACAACAACTCCAAATTCTAAGATTTCCATAAAGAGACAGGTGATGCCCATAGCTATTAAGGGTGAGAGGGAAAGAAGCAGCCCCTTGGTTGATTGTGCCATGTTTCCATGGACCTCTGTAAGGCTGCACAAAAGTCCTCTCTCAGTCACAGCACTCTGCAAACTTGGAGTTCCTGGAAATTATCCTGTGTTTTGTAAGGATAAATGCAGTCATGTGCTGTATTACAATGTTTCAGTCAATCACAGTGGTCTCTCATAGGACTTTAGTGGAGCTGAAAAATTCTTATAGCTTAGTCCTAATGTCTTAGCATAAGGCATTGCATGATTGTGGTGGTGCTGGTGTAAAACTTACTGCACTGCAGTTGTACAAAAATAGAGCATATACAATTATGGACAGTTACAGTATTTGACTATGATAGTAAGCCACTATGTTACTGGCTTATGTACTTGCTGTACTATAATTTTCATTGATACTTCAGAGTGTACCCCTACTTAAAAGAAAAAAAGTGTACTGTGACACAGTATGCCTTGTTATGCCAGCAGTAGCCTCATCCCTCCTGTAGTTATAGTGTCTCTTGATGGCATCAAGACTCCACGTGAAGTGATTGATCCAGCCAGTCTGGGTTTGAGTTAAGTGCACAATGGGCACAATGACAGGTTTGCCTGATGGCACATTTCTCAGAATGCATATCGCCATTGTTCAATGACACATGACTGTATTTTGATACATTGGAGAAAATGTTTAAGACATCCCAGACATGAGAAATTGGGAAAATTGATGGCAAAAGAAAAGAGTAAATTGGGATAGTTTAGAACTTCAAAATGCAAGATCAGCCATACTGGAGATGTTTTTAGCACTTCTTTCAAAGGGAACTTCTACTCCTGATGAGACTTTGTTTGTTGGTCTGTTTTGTGACTTTAGTCAACACATACTTCTATTCCCCAGGGGACATTTTGCAAAATTGGAACTGTGATGGTTGGCCTTCCAGAGTTTAGATCTTGGTGCTTCCCTTTTCTAGCACAAAATAGAAATTTTTAAAGATCAAAACAATTGGGCTGGGGGCGCTGGGGCTGTAAGCTCAGTGGCAGAGCGCTTGTCTAGCATATATGAAGCACTGGGTTCTATTCTCAGCACCACATAAAAATAAACAAATAAAATAAAGACATGCTGTCCATCTACAACTACAAAAAATAAAAAATAAAAAAAATTGGGCTGGGATTGTGGTCAGTGGCAGAGTGCTTGCCTTGCAAGTATGAGG
>NW_026012856.1:10611-12327 GCF_001458135.2 Marmota marmota marmota | reverse complement strand
TTCTTAGGAAGATGATCAAATACATATGGCTGTATGGTTCCTTCACATCCTTCAGGTTCCTTCCAATCTAATACCATTTTACTTCTATGGGGATTAGTTGCCACTCCGAGGCCTCGAAGCATTTGAGTGGCTTGTTGTAACGGCCAATGTTTTGGCCATTCTTGACGAGATATGATGCTAAGGTCTGCACCTGTATCCAGTAGTCCATGAAATTCATGTTCTTGAATATTTAGTTTTAGCATTGGGCGAGAATCTAAATTTAAAGACAGCATAGCCCAATCTAGACCCGTGGAGCCTAATCCCCAGGAACCTCTTTCTATACTACTACTGAAAAATTTATCATGTAGGCTGGGTATTATTAATAACTGTGCTATTGTATCTCCTGGTGAAATTACTGATATACCCTTTGGAGAACTAGCTATAATTTTTATTTCACCTTCATAATCGGGATCAATTTCCCTGGGACTTATCATAAGTCTCTTTAGAATAGAAGAACTGCATCCTAACAATAAGCCTATTTTTCCTTGTGGAAGAGGTCCTTTTACTCCTGTGGGAATGATTTGAACTCCCATCTGTAGATTTAGTACTGCTCTGGCAGAGGCGCAGATGTCCAACCCTGCTCTCCCTCTGGTTCATCTGATGAGAGATCTGATGGAAAATGTGTCCTGGGCACTACCCTGATGGTGTTGCTGGGTTCCGCCATGGTGTTTCTAGGTTCCTCCAGTGCCCCGTATATTTGTGGTCGTGGGCCCCGGAGCATTGGGCCCCCCTGTCCGTTTTTTGGCAATGGAGCCCGATGCCTTTCTCCACGATATCATGGGTAAACACCTGGTCCTTGTGCATTTTTTGATAATGGTGTACCCTCTATGGTGGTTTGAGAATGGCATTCATTAGCCCAATGTCTCCCTCTACGGCATCGTGGGAAAATACCTGGTATTCTACTCTTTTGATACCTAGCTTTGTTAAACCCTCCTCCTATGGGGCAATTCGTTTTAAAATGTCCTGTTTGTTCACAATTATAGCATATTATTGGCCTAGCATCTAAAGCCTGTTATACTGCTGCCAAGTCTTGCCCTTGTTCATTAATGTCTCTACATAATTTAATATATGTGTTTAAATCTTCATGTCTCCATGATCTAATGACCTCTCTGCAGCAACGATTTGCTTGCTCATAAGCCAGTTGTTTTATAAATGGCATTGCTTGTTCTGTCTCCCCACAAATTCCGGAAGCCATTTGAATAAGCCTATCTACAAATTCAGCGTAAGGTTCATTAGTTCCTTGTATTACCTTAGATAATTGTCCTTGTATATCTCCATGCCCCTGTAGAGTTTTCCATGCCCTAATGGCATATACAGCAATTTGTGCATATACGCCAGGATCATATTCAATTTGTTGCCATTGACTCTCATAAGGTCCTTTTCCTAACAACATATCTGGATTTCTTTGAGGGTAACTGGCTGCTGCATTTTGCCTAGCTGTCTCCGTGCGAAATTCCTCATTGGCAACCTTCCATAACAAATATTGTCCTCCATTTAGGACAGATTTACACATACTAGCCCAATCTGCTGGCATCATGTCCAATTTGGTAATGGAGTCAACCATGCTTATAGTGAAGGGTGCTTGAGGACCATAGGTTGTTACAGCCTCCTTTAACTGCTTCACCGTTTTGAAATCTAAAGCATGGTGAATTTGCTGCTCTCCTGCCTGCTCAAGTA
>NW_026012856.1:0-4081 GCF_001458135.2 Marmota marmota marmota | reverse complement strand
TAGTGTTAGGTTTAGGTTCAGGTATATGGAGATGTGTAGACCTAGGGTTAGTGTTAAGGTCAGAATCAGGGTTAGTATTAGTTCTAGGTTTAGGGTTAGGTCTCGAATTAGGCCTAGGGTTAGGGCTAGGTGTAGTGTTAGGGTTTGGTTTAGGTTAAGGGGTAGCGTCAGTGCTATGACTCAGTTTTGCTTGAGGGATAGGGTAAGGGTTAGCACTAGTTTTCAAATTAGCTTTAGGGTTAGAAATAGTGTTAGGGTTTGGTTAATCTTAGGTTTAGGGTTAGATTTAGAGTTAGGGTTAGATCTAAATTTAGGACTACAATGAAGGGTAGGGATAAGGTTAGGACTAGGGTTTGAGTTATCATAAGGGATAGGGTTAGAACTAGTTTTAGGGCTAGGGCGAGTGTTAGAGTTAGTCTTAGTTTTAGGGTTAGAATTAGCACTTAATTAAGGCTAGGATTAATTAAGCCTGAGCCTATGTTTATGGCTAGGGTGATGGTTATGGTTATCGATAGGTATGATGTTATAGCTAGCTTTAGAACTAGGGCGAGGGTTAAATTTATGGTTATGTCTATGGTAAGGGTTAGGTTTAGGATTAAGACTAAAATTATGGATAGGATTAGGGCTAGAGTTTGTTTTAGGGTTAGGGCTTCATTAGGGCTAGGGTTAATGTCAGGTCTAGGGTTATGGTTAGAGTTAGTTTTAGGGTTATGATTACTAGGGTTAGGATTAGGTTTATGGATATGATTAGGCTTAGGGTTCAGGTTAGGTTTAGTGTAATGTATAGGTTTATGGTTAGGAATAGGTTTAAGTTTATCCTAGTGTTACACTAGGGTTAGGATGAAGATTAGGGTAATGGATAGAGTTACAACTGAGGTTAGGGCTAGGTATATGGTTAGGATGAAGGAAAGCATTAGGGTTAGGTTTGGGTTATGGCAAGGGTTAGGGTTAGGGTTGGTTTAGGATAAGGGTTAGGGCTAGAATTAGGTTTATGGTTAGGGTTAAAGGTAGTGTAAGAGCTCTGATTAGCGATAGGTTTTTGTTAGGTAGGGCTAGGTTTAGGGCTACAGCTAATGTAAGAACTAGGGTTATGATTAGAACTAGTTTTAAGGTTAGGGATAGGGCTAGGTCTAGGGTTAGTGTTAGGTTAAGGTTTTGAGTAATTTTTAGAGCTAGAGTTACTGTTAGGGTCAGAGTCAGGGTAAGGGTTTGTTTTAGGGTTAGGGATAGGACTCAAATTAGAGATAGGTTTTGGGCTAGGTGTAGGCTTAGGGTTTTGTTTATGTTAAAGGTTAGGATTAGAGCTATGGCTAGGTTGTTTTGTAGGGCTAGGACTAGGTTAGGGCTAGTTTTAGTATTAGCGTTAGTGTTATGGCTTGTGATAGTGAGAGGTTTAGGTTAGGGTTACGGTTAGATTTAGAGCTTGACTTAGATATAGGATTAGGGCTAGGGCTAGAGTTAGGGCTAATGTAAAGCAAGTGATAGTATTATGAAAAAGGATAGGGTTAGAACTAGGAATAGGACTAGAGCGAGAATTAGTCTTATCGCTAGGGTTAGGTTAGGTTTGGGGCTAAATTAGGGCTAGGATTTGGTCTAGCATTTGTATTAGGTTTAGTCCTAGATTTAGGCTTAGGTTTAGGTTTAGGGATAGGGTTAGGATTAGAGGAAGGTATGGGCTTAGAATTAGTTTTAGGGCTAGGTTGAAGATTAGAATTTCGGTTAGGGCGAGAATTATGATTTGGTTTAGTAAGAAGGCTAGATTTAGGGCTAGGATGAGGGCTAGGGTTTATTAGGGTCATGGGTTAGGGCTTGTGTCAGGTCTAGGCTTATGTTAGGGATAGATTGAGGGTAAGATTTATGGCTAGGTCTTGTGTAAGGTTTAAGAAAAGGGTAAGGGTAAGGTTTATAGCTAGGGATATTATTAGGGTTAGAATTAGGTTTCAGGTTTGGTTTAGGTTAGGGTTAAGTTTTAGAGCTTTAATTAGCATTAGGGTTTGGTTAGGGTAATGATAGGTTTAGTTTTAGGGTTTATGTTAGGTGTAGGATAATTGATAGGGTTAGAGTTAGGAAAAGGGTTAGGTTAGGCCTATGGTTAGCCTTAGGGTTATGGTTGTGCTTAGGGTAATGAGTAGGGTTAGGGTAGGGTTATGGTTAGTATTAGGGCTAGAGTTAGGATTAGGCCTAGGGTTACAGTTAGGTTTAGGTTTAGGGTTTGTTTTAGAGTTTGAGCTAGGGTTAGTGCTAGGGCAAGTGTTAGGTGTAGGTTTAGGTCTAGGTTATAGTTACGGTTAGGGTCAAGGTTAGTGTTAAGATTAGGTCTAGAGTTATCATTAGGTTTAGGGTATTGGATAGGGTTTGATATTGTGTTAGGGTTAGGGTTAAGTTTCAGCTTAAGGTTGGGGTTTGGGATAGGTTTAGGGTTAAGTTTAGAGTAAAGTCTACGGTTTGAGCAAGGGTTAGCTCTATGGCAAGTGTTAGGTTTATGTTTATGTCTAGAGTTAGGGTTAGGGTAGATTTAAGGTAAGGGCTAGAGTTATAATCAGAGTTAGGGTTAGCGTTAGGATAATGGGTAGGGTTAGAGCTAGGGATAGGGCTAGGGTTATCATTAAGTTTAGGGTTAGAGTTAGGGTAATATGTAGGTTTAGAACTAGGGTTAGGGATAGGGTTAAAGTTAGGATTAGGGCTAGGGTTAAGTTTAGGTTTAGGCTTAGGCCACGGATTAGTTTTAGGGTTAGGTTAAGTTTCAGGGTTAGGGATTGAGCTATTGTTTGTACTCTGATGAGTATTAGGGTTAGAGTCAGTGTGAGGGTTAGGGCTAGGGTTAGCATTAGGGTTAGGATTAGGGTTAGGGTAATGCATAGAGTTAGAGGTAGGTGATGGCTAGTTTCATGGTTAGTGATATGGCTAGGTCAAGTATTAGGGTTATGTTTTTTGTTAGGATAAGATTTAGAGCTAGGGTTTGTGTTAGGGTAAGGGTCAGTGTTCGGGTTAGGGTTAGGTTTATTGTTAGGGCCAGCATCAGGACTAGGGTTTGGTCTAGGGGTATGGTTAGTGTTTGGGTTAGGTTAAGGGTTATCATTAGTGCTAGGGCTAAGTTTTTGTTTAGGGCTAGGCCTAGAGTTATCAATAGATGAAGGATTAAGTGTAGGTTTAGGTCTCATGTTAGGGTTAGTTTTAGGTATAGAGTTACACGTAGCGCCAATGTTAGGGGTCAGTTTAGGGTTGGGGTCAGGTTTAGAACTATGGTTAGTGTTAGGGTCAGAACAAGGGTCAGGCTTAGTGTTAGGGATAAGGATAGAGCTAGATTGAGGGCTAGTGTTAGGACTATTAATAGAGTTAGTGTTTTAATTAGGCTAAGGATTATGTTTAGTACTAGGGTGGCTTTAGGGCTAGAGTTTGGCTTAGGGTAAATGATAGGGTTAGTGCTAGGTTAGGGCAAGGGTAAGGGCTGGCTTAGGGTTATGGTTTGGACTATATTTAGAGTTAAAGCTACAGTTGGGGCTCAGATTAAATCTAGGTTTTGTGTTAGCTTTAGGGCTACTGTTAGTGTAAGAACTAAGGTTACAATTAGGGCTAGTTTTATGGTTAGTGTTACATCTAGATTTAGTGTTTGGTTAGGTTTATGGTTAGGGTTATTTTCAGGATAATGGATAGGTTAGGGTTAGTGAATGTGTTAGGGGTAGGCCGAGGGTTAGCATTAGGTTTAGGATTAGGGTTAGGGTTAGGGTAATGGTTAGGTTTAGAGCTATGGTTAGGGCTAGGGTTATGGTTAGTGTTAGGATTAGTGTTAGTGTTAGGTTTTGAGTTAGATCAAGGATTACATGTAGGGTTGGTTTAGGTTAAAATTTAGGATTTGGTTTAGGATTAGAGTTAGAGTTAAATCTGGGGTTGGGGCTCACATTAGGGCTAGATTTTGGGTTACATTAGGGCTAATGTTAGGCATACAGCTAATGTAAGAACTAGGGTTATGATTAGGGCTAATTTTAGGGTTATGGTTAGGGCTAAGTCTAGTTATATGGTTAGGGTTAAATTCAGGTTGATGTTTTGAGCTAGGTTTAGTGTTAGGTTCACAGTCAGGGTC
>NW_026012855.1:0-2661 GCF_001458135.2 Marmota marmota marmota | reverse complement strand
GAATAAGAAAATAAATAGATTCAGCAGCCTGTGTGATGATATAAATACTAGCATGTAACTGAATTCTCAGAAAGATAGGAGTGAAACAATGTCAAATAAAAAAAAACTTTTGAAGAAGTTAGGGGTGTAGCTTAATGGTAGAGTGTTTGCTTATCATTTGTGAAGTCCTAAATTGAAAAACCAAATTATTATGTATTTTAATAAAAATTTAAAGAAATAATAACCATGATTTTCTCAATTTACTTAAGTATATAAATTTACAGTTCTAATAAACTGAGTGAACTCAGGATAGACACAAATAAAACTATAGCTAGGCACCTCATAGTCCAATTGATGAAATCCAAATATAAAATTTTGAAAGCAATACAAAAATAAAAATATTTTACACAGAAGGGAACAATAAGTTTGTTGATTACTGGCTTCTTTTCAGAAAATATAGAGGCCAAAGGACTGTGAAACAATATCTTTAAAGTGCTGTAGAGACAGAAAAACAAATTTAAAAACAAATAAAGCTATCAACCAAAAATTCTGTATCCACAGAAATATTCTTTTAAGAATGATAGAAAACATGGGCTGGATTTATGTCTCAGTAGTAGAGCACTTGCTTAGCACATGTGAGGTACTGGTTCAATCCTCAGCACCACATAAAAATAAATAAAATAAAAGTATTGTGTCCATTGACAACTACAGAAATGTAAAAAGAAACAATGTGAGAAAAAAATGGAGTGAATTTTAGACTTCTTTACCAATAGACCTGCACCATAAGGAATATTAAGAAATGTTCTTGTTTCTGCCAGAAATGATAACATATAGACGCTGGGTTCACCAGCAACTGTTTGCAGGAAGAATAAAAGTAGTCAGCTTGGTGATAAGCCACATGGTCCACCTTCCCTGCAAGACTAGTTCTAATAGTTTCAAAGGCTGGTAGTTAGATTTCGGTTGAAAATATCTTCTGGGGTCAACTCAAGTACACATTTTTTACAGCAATGGCTGCTCAGAGTGGAGGTTTGTATGCCTAGTCACTTATCAGTACAAAAACAAACAAATAACCCTCCAAAACATAATGGACCATTTCAGCTTATGAGTTCCTGAAAGGGTAAGCTACTCTATTGGGCCTTCACTGAGGGTAGATATCTCCTTCTACAGAGTAGCATTTCCTCATTCTTTCTACAAGTGATGTTCCAAGGAATGATTCCTAACTAATATCATGTACACTAAAATAATAATAAAAATAACAGAAAGTATGGAATATAAATATTTAAAAATCATTGGAGAGAATAAAAAGATATTGGATAATGATAAAGTACATAACTATCAAGACAATATAATAGTTTTAAAGTTGTATGTCCTCAAACATCAAAGAAGGTAAAGATATTTTATAAAAAGTTTAGAACTGCAAAGACACCTTTCTAAAAGTTTCAATGTTATCAGAATTCTATAAAAACCTGCCTATAGAGAAACTGAAAAATTACTTATAGATTTGAGAGTATATATGCTTATATTCCATTTATTATATGTGCCTTGTATGTTCAACTAGGACTATAAATTAGTGATTAGATAGAAAACTTAATATTTGGGCTATAATCAATGAAAATTCAGTAAAAATGTTGAGAAATGAGAGCTAACATTTTCCCTGAAGCTCTCCATATTGTACCTGACTATATATATATATATATATATATATATATATATGCCACAAGCTAAATCTAAGAGCAATCAATCCAGTATAAAATGAACTCTGTATTTAGTTATTTATTTAAATACAGCTTTATTATTAATTATATGTAAATGAGCCTGAATTTGACAGTCTGCCAGATTAGTCTTTCTGTCTTCAACATCATCCGGTCCCAGTACCACATTTCTTTTAATGCTAACAAATTAAATGTGCTGCTTCCTGCTGCACTGCTTGAAGTCTCTTGCCTGGTGTGAGCATCATTTGGCATTAATTAAACCTACCTATCTCACCAGGGATCTAGCAGTTCTAAGAAACTTTCACAGCTGTCATGTGGAATAAGGTACAAGTCAAAATTGCTATTTTTAAATTTCCATTTAAAAATATCACTAACTGCTTTTCTCAGATAAAAATCAGCAAATAAATAAGTATGTTCCAATATAGTGACAATAAAAAGATGTATTGTCAAAGGATAATAATTTCTGGTAGTTTCAAATTGGCTGTAACAGAAAAATAAGGAAACAAAATGATTCATGGGCATGATTTTATTCTAAACAAAAGAAATGATTGAGAAGGAAGATGGCGGCGAGGGGAGTGCATTGCCCCCATGTGCTGCTTCACTGTGTGGGAGTATGACAAGTCAGGACGGCTAAAGGATATCTTGTTAGGAATTTCCAGCAATAGTGGGGTGCTCCAGAACCTGGAGGAAGGATTTCCATCGCACGAGGATCGGCTACGGGGACTCAAACGTGAGAGGTTTGTCGCACGGAGGGTAACACTGCTTATTCAGCAAACCGCCCCGCGGCTAGAGTCTGCAGCGCGCGCTGGGAAACGAGGAGATAGCGACACAGGGATAAAGTGCTGCAGTTTCTGCCAGCCGTGCAAGCACCGTACTCAGGGCTGAATTCTGGGTTCGAGACGGGGGGAAGGAAGCGGTCCATCTCGGTTCTCCACACCGGTCAGACCAAAGAGGAGGCCAGCAGCGACCA
>NW_026012854.1:0-2661 GCF_001458135.2 Marmota marmota marmota | reverse complement strand
CTAACTTCACTTAGCATAATCTACTCCAATGCCAGGAAAAAAAAAGAAGTGTGTCACATTAGATTGGGTAGAGAGAAGTGATGGGAGGGGAGGGGAGGGGAAGGAGGGAAAGGAAGGACAGCAGAATAAAATAGACATTATTATTGCTGTGTGTATATACGTGACTGCATGACCAATGTGATTCTGCAACCTGTACACTCAGAAAAATGAGAATTTATATCCTATCTAATTCAAATATATGATATGTCAAGGTCATTGTACTGTCATGTGTAACTAATTAAAACAAATTTTTTTTAAAAAAAGAAATTTGCCAGTGTCTTTGAGGTTTTCTATTTTACTGGGGTATAAATTTTCAAAATAGTTTCTCATCGTCTTTTGTATTTCAATAGTATTTGTCATGATATTTCCTTTCTCATCATGAATTTTAATAATTTGAGTTTCCTCCTTTTCTTAGAGTGGCTAAGGGTTTGTTAATTTTATTTATTTTTTCAAAAAACAAGCTTTTTGTTCTGTCGATTTTTTAATTGTTTATTTTGTTTCAATTTCATTGGTTTCTGCCCTGATTTTAATTATTTCCTGTCTTATTTAATTATTTCCTGTCTATGTTTGGTGTTGAGTTGTTCCTCTTTTTCTAGAGTTTTGAGATGTAATGTCAGGTTGTTTATTTGTTGACTTCTTTTTCTTTTAATGAATGAACAGCATGCAATGAAATTTCCTCTTAGCACTGTCTTCATAGTATCCCATAGAGTTGATGAGTTGGTTTCTCCTTAAAAATATCATGCTGGATGGATTGCTAGTGTCTTAGAGTTCTCATTTACCTCTAAGAATTTTTTCATCTCCTCCCTGATATCTTCTGTTATCAAAGCATCATTCTAGAGCGTATTGTTTAGTCTCCAGGTATTGGCGTGGCTTCTATTTTTTATTTTATCATTGATTTCTAATTTTATTCTATTATTGTCAGATAGAATGCAGGGTAGTATCTCTATTTTTTTCTTTTTTTGTATTTGCTAAGACTTGCTCTGTGGCATAACATATGGTCTATTTTGGAGAAGGATCCATGTGCTGTTGAGAAGAAAGTGTATTGGTTCATCAATGGATGCAATATTCTATATATGTCTGGTAAATCTAAATTATTGCTTTTATTATTGAGTTGTATAGTTTCTTTATTTAGTTTCTGTTTGGAAGATCTATCCAGTTTTGAGATAGGTATGTATTAAAGTCACCCAGTATTATTGCATAGTGTTCTATTTGGTTCTTATAGTTGAGAAGGGTTGGTTTGGTATATATTGATGCCACATTGTTTGGGGAATAGATATTTATCATTATTATATCTTGTTGATGTGTGAGTCCCTTAAGCAGTATGAAATGTCCTTCTTTATTCCTTTTAAATAGCTTTGGTTTGAAGTCCACCTTATCTTATATGGGGATGGATGTAAACCTCTGCTTGTTTACATGGTCCATGTTAGTGGCACGCTTTTTTTTTTTTTTTTTTAAATGTCTTTCCCTGTGAGATGAATCTCTTGAAGGTAACATGTTGCTGGGTCTTTTTTTTAAAAATTCAATCTTCTAAGCCTTTTAATTGATGAGTTTAGGTCATTCACATTCAGGGTTATTATTAAAATATGATTTGCATTTCTGGTCTTTTTTTTTTTTTTTTGGTATTTAACTTCACTTGGTTTCTCCTTTGATTGGCTTTTCTTTTAGTGTAGTTCCTCCCTTTGCTGATTTTCATTGTTGTTTTTTATTTCTTCCTCCTGGAATATTTTCCTGAGAATGCTCACTAGTGTAGGTTTTTAATTTTTGTTTATCCGAAACTTAATTTTGCTAGGCATAAGATTCTTGGTTGACATCCAATTTCTTTCAGAGCTTGGTAAGCGTCTGGGTTGAAAAATCTTCTGAGGCATGAACTGGTCTTCCTTTATATGTAATCTAATTCCTTTCTTTTGCAGCCTTTAAGATTCTATCTTTATTCTGTATGCTAGGCATTTTCATTATAATGTACCTTAGTGTAGGTCTGTTGTAATATTGTACATGTGGTTTCCTGTAAGCCTCTTGACTTTCCAATTCATTATTTAGGTTTTGGAAATTTTCTGATTATTTCATTGAAGAGATTGTGTATTCCCTTGGTTTGAATCTCTGTGCATTTCTCTATCCCAATAAATCTTACATTTGTTTTTTTGATGCTGTCCCATAATTTTTGGATATTCTGTTCATGGTTTCTTATCATCTTCACTGTGTGATCCACTTTATTATCTGACATTCTGTCTTACAAGTGATCTAGTCTGTTGGTGACGCTTTCTATTGAGTTTTTTATTTGGTTTATTGTTTCCTTCATTTCAAGGATTTCTAATTTTTTTCCAGAATATCTGTTTCTTGAAGTAATCTTTTGCTACCTGTATTTACTATCTTATCTGTTTTTTGGTGTGATCTATGATTGCCTGTATTTTCTCTCTTATCTTTTTGTTAGAGTGATCAATTTTTGACTGTATTTGCTCACTTAGGTAATTCTTTAATTCTTAGATCATTTTAATTATGTACATTATGAACTCCTTCTCTGACATTTCATCAAATACACTGTCATGGATTCTGTTATTGTAGTATCTTGGTTTATTTGGGGCACTTTTCTCCCTTGTTTTTTTTTTTTTTTTTTTTTTTTTTTTT
>NW_026012853.1:0-2661 GCF_001458135.2 Marmota marmota marmota | reverse complement strand
CCCTAAAACTATCCCTAACTTTAACCCTAGACCTGACATTAGTCCTAGTTATAATTCTATCCCTAACCCTAACACAAATCCTAGCCCTTATTCTTGTGCTAAACATAGCCTTAATAACAATCCTAACCCAAACTCTAGGCCTAACCCTGAAACTAACCCTATCCCTAATTTTAGCCCTAATTTAGTCTTATCTCTAACAATAGTCCTAAGACTAACTCTAACTCTCACTTTAGAACTTTCTCTTATTCTAACCTATCCCTTACCATTATCCTAACCCTAGCCCTAACCTTAGCCCTAACCCTCGCAGTAACCTTTGCCCTAGGACTAACCTTAGACAAAACCTAACTCTAAATTGAGCCCTAAGCTGAAACTAAGCCAAACCCTAACACTATCCCAAACCATAACACTAATCCTAAAACTAACCCTAATCTTCATCATAGCTATAAAACAAAACCTAGCTATACCTCTAACCCTAACCTTTAACCTAAACCAAACCCTAACCTTAAACCAAGGCCTAACCCTAGCCCTAATATGAGTTGTAAGCCGAACCCTTAAACTAACCCTGAACCTGACACTTAACCTTACACTAATAGCTCTAAACATCACCCTAACCCTAAACCTAACCCTAACCTTAACTCTAGACCTAAAACCCTAAAACTAACCCTAATAATCACCCTAGTACTTATATTAGCCCTCACCCTAACCCTATCTCTAATTTAACCCAAAACATAGCTCTAATCCTAGCTTTTACACTGGACCTATTCATAACCATAAACCTATCCCTAAACTGATCTCTAACTCTATCCATTATCTTAACCCAAACCATAACACAAATATTAACCGTAGGCATGAACCTAAACCTATACCTAATCTTTACCCAATCTATTACCCTGAACCTAACTCGAACCTACACCTAAACCTAAACCTATCAGTACTCTAACCCTAACACTAACAATATTTCAAGTTGTATCTTTAAAACTTAACATACCCAACCCTAACCCTGACCTTGACCCTAATAAAACCCTTAGCTCTAAACTTGAACATAAACCAACACCTAACCCTTACCCTAGATGTATCCATAATCCTAATCCTAATACTATCTTTACCATAATTCTGGACCTGAAATTAGTCCTAGCCCTAATCCTAGTCCTAAAACTAAAACAAATACTAGCCCTAATCCTAGTCCTAAACCTAGATTTAATCATAACCCTAAAACTAACCCTACCACCTAACACAAATTGTAACCCTCACCTTACCTCTATACCTAGCTATAATGTCATCACTTACCCTAAGCTAAACCATAACCCTAACCCTAAATCTAGGCTTAAGCCAAACAATAAATCTATCCCTAATTCTAGAACTAATTTAGCCCTATCTCTAACCCTAGACCTAAAACTAACTCTAACTCTCGCCCTATACCTATCCCTAGTTCTAACCCTATCTTTTAAAATAACCTGATCCCTAGCCCTAATCCTTGCCCTATCTTCAGTCCCAGCCCTAACACTAGATCTAACCCTAACTCTAAATCTAACCCTAAGCCTAAGCCTAAGCTTAACACTTACACTATTCCTAAACCTAACCCTAATACTAAACCAAGCCAAGCAATAGCCCCAACCCTAAACATTAACTTAAACCGAACTCTACCATTAAACCTAGACCTATCCCTAGCCCTAATTCGAGTTCTAACACTAACATTAAAACTAACACTGACCCTGACTCATATCCTAACACTCAACCTACCTCTAAACACTGCCCTCACATTAAACCAAATGCTAATAACTCAAACAATAATTCGAGGCCTATCATTAACCTTAAAATGAACCCTGACCTGACTCTTATCCTAACAAAAACCCTAGCTATAAATATCACCCTAAACTTAAAACTAACCCTAATACTAAAACTAACCTAATTTTAACCCTAGTTCTTACATTATCCATGGCCCTAATCTTATCCCTAACCCTAACAAAAATACTAGCCCTAAACCTAGATTGAACCTAACTCTAACCCTAACCAGAGCCCTAAACCTAGCTCTAAACCAATCCCTTACCCTAAGCAAAACCCTAAACCTAAGGGTAACCCAAGACCTATCCCTATTCGTTAGGCTAACCAAAATACTAACTCTAATAATAGCCCTAACCCTAGCTCTCATTCTAGCTCTAACCCTATCCCAAATTCTATCCCTAACCCTGACCCTTATACTGACCCTACCACTAATCCTAGGTATAACTCTAACCCTAACTCTAATCCAAAACCCATGGTAATCCTATCCTTAGACCTAACCCTGAAGATAACTCCCAGCCTAGCCCTAACATTAGCTCAGAACGTAATTCTTACTCTAAACATAACCCTAATCCTAACCATAGTTCTAACCCTCACCCTAACCCTAACATAAGACATAATCCTAACCATAACCCTAGCTATAACCTTAAATCTAACTGTATTCATTACACTAAACATTACCCTTATGCTAATTTAACTCTAGGCCTAACCCTAACCCTATCACTATCCCCCAAACTGTCAATTAACCTAAACCTAACCTGAACCCTAAATCTAACCTTATCATTATGCTAATGCTAACTCTAATGCTAATTCGAGCCCTAACCCTAAACTCAAACCTAAACCAATGCCCAACACTGACCCTGAAATTACTAATACCCCTAG
>NW_026012852.1:0-2661 GCF_001458135.2 Marmota marmota marmota | reverse complement strand
GGTGGGGGAGACTCCCACCATAGTGAGGCCTTGGCTTGGTGCTGCACACACCCTGGGGACAGAGGAGACACTGCTCGGCTGGCAATGCCTCATTCCCTTTCACGTCTCCATGTGCCCTCCTGTTGAGGGGAGAGAAGAGGCTCATGGGGAGACCAACCAGGCTCATCAGGTAGCATGAGGAGACCTCAGGAAGAAAAGGGCACAGCCAAGGGTGGTGTGGTCTCCTGGGTCAAGGTCTCCTCATGTCCCAAGGTCAAGGTCCGGGCCTAGTGGCCAGCTCAACCACCAGCTACTGGGCGACCCTGGGCCAGCTGCTCTCCCTCCCTGAGCCTCAGATCCCTTTGTTCAGGGAGGGCACCTCTCTGTGCCATGATGCTCTGAATCTTTCCCCTGATGGGAGGCTGTCCCCTGCTCCCCTCCCGTCCCCTCAGACAGCTCAGGACTGGCTCCTCCAACCTCTTTTCCCATGGGGCCCCCAATGTCTTCTCCACCTTTGGAAACGTCCCCAACGTCCTCTCCACCTCTGAAAAGTCCATCAGGCTGCCTTCTTGGAGGGCAGCCCGGCACAAACCCAGCAGTTCAGCCAGCCCTCCTATGTCCCCAGCCCTCGCCTGGTCCCAAAGGAAAGACAGGAAAAGAAGCCAGGGGCCCAGCACCTGGAGCAGGCTGCAGGGGACCCTCTGTGAACAGGCCCTTTCTTTGTGCCCATTCATCCCAGAAATGTTTCAGAGAGGCTGCCACGTGCCTGGACAAGCCGCGGGGGACACAGACATGGCCTCTGCTCCTGGGGGCTTCCAGACTTGAGGTCAAAGTGCCAGGAAATCATGATTTATGTGATTTGTGCCCCTGGGTCCCGTGGAAGCCAGGGGGGACCCAGACCAGGCTTTGGAGGGAGAGAAAGCTTCCTGGGGGAGCCATTTCACTGCCACGACACGAGGGGCAGACACCATCAGCTATGGGAGGAGGGGGAGAGGGGGCTACAGGAGGGGCCGCCGAGTCCTGCAAAGGGTGGCGCGGTGCCCTGGGCATGGCCGAGAGGAGGGCAGCTCCAGGAGGGCTGGAGCAGAGCTGGAGCAGGAGTGCCTTGGCCAGACTGGCACAGAGCTGCATCCGGGTTACCCAGGGTCCTGTCTGTTATCCTGCGGCTGCTGGGAAGCTGTGAGGGCTCCAGGCTGGTGGCATGATAAGATTTGCATTTGTCCAAGATGGAGCAGGATCAGGAAGGGGTGGGTGTAGACGAGGGTGGCAGGAAAGGAATGGCAGTGGCCTGGGATGGGCTGGGGCAGGAAGTAGATGGGGATGTCGGGCGGATGAGGAGGAGATGGGCAGCCGCTGACACCGTGCGTGACTCCACTGGGGAGCACTGAGGAGGGGCGGGGGTGGCGGGGATGGGGTGGCGGGGATGGCCCTAGACAGAGCTGGGGCAGCGATGGGTGACAATAGACAGGTGGGCACGTGGAGATGCTCTCCAGGTAAGATTTCTGCAAGATATCCTGAGGTGGCAGGGCACAGTCAGGCAGGGGTGACAACCCTGGTCAGGGCTCAAGGGAGCCTTGAAGAGAAGGTCTGGTGCTATCTTGGTCCTTGTGTGTCCCCAGCACCCATCATAGAGGATTCCTGATGGGCCACAGTGGGCGCCAGCTGCTTGAGGGCTGGGCAGCAGGAGCCAGGGGAAGGGAGACACCTGTGCAGGCATTTTTTGGAGTCCCCGGTATGGGACACGGAGGCAAGAGACGGGGGCAGCCAGAGCTGAAAGGGGGGTCAGGAGGGTCTTAAATCTTGCTAATGGAACGTTGAAGTGCCATGGAGAAGGGACCAATAGCCAGAGAGGCCGTGGCACCTCCACGCACGCTGCTGGGCTGCAGAAGCCAGGCTGAGTGGGCCCCCTCTGTGAAAGTGGCCTCTCTTCCCCATGGGCAGGGAGAGGAGAGAGGAGACAGAGGGACAGGGTTTGCATCCCTGCAGATTCAGTGGTGAGGATGGTCCCCCGATCTCAGGCTGAGGGCGAAGGACCAGAAACTATTGACAGCGAAGAGTGGGGAGGATTGGCAGAAAGGATTTCTGAGACAAACCTTGGGGACAGAGGAAAGCACAGAATAGCCTGGGGTTCAAGACAGAAGCTGTGATGGGCTGGGGTCAGGGGTCACCGTAGACTTAGAGCCAGGTCTCGCCTGGAGTTAGGGTCAAGACTCAGTATGAGCCAGGTGCCATGGCACACACCTGTCATCCCAGCGCCTCAGGAGGCTGAGGCAGGAGGATAGCAAGTTCAAAGCCAGCCTCAGCAAAAGCAAGGCCTAAGCAACTCAGTGAGACCCTGTCTCTGGATAAAACACAAAACAGGGCTGGGGATGGGGCTCAGTGGTCGAGTGCCCCTGAGTTCAACCCCCAGCACCAAAAACAACAAAAAAGACTCAGTCTGAGTCTCAGGAGAGTTCTGTCCAGAGTCAGAAGCAGTTGTCTAAGACCAGACCACAGTTCCTATCCCCTGATCTACCCCGAGCCACAGAGGTCAAAGGTGAGCTCCCCTAGGCTGTTCCACCTCCAGGGATCTCATCCAGTTAGGTCTCCCTGCCAGAACCCTCCACCCCAAGGGGAAATGCCAGCCCAGGCCCCACTCTTCCATCAGGCCAGAAGGGCCCCCAGCCCAGGCCCACCCTCCCC
>NW_026012851.1:0-2661 GCF_001458135.2 Marmota marmota marmota | reverse complement strand
GAAGTCGCCTCCTTTAGAGTTTCTTAATTCCTTGAAGAATGACTGGACATCTTGTCCCCAAACATCTTCTCTATTTCTGAGCTGTCACCTTGGGAATGGAAGAAGGAGCTGAGGATCCAAGACACTGAGTGGATGTGTTTTAATGTGTGAAGGAATCACCAGGAAGGTGCAGGTCATCTCCGCTTGCTTCTTGGGAAGGTGTTATTATTGTGCCTTCCTAGAAAAGCTTGCTTTGATTGACATTGAAAGGGGTGTGTCCCTAAGTAGCATCTCAGAGAGGAAGTGAGACAAGGGGTACTTGAGGGGGTCACCCAGGGTGAAGTGGTGACTTCTAGCCAGGGGCTGACTCTGCAGGCAGGTCCACTCGGTGCAGAGAAGCTACCACTGCGTTTGCACATTCAACCAGAACGTGGTGTTGACTAAGAGTCCTGGCTGGTGACATTAACATTAGATGGCAATGGCTGACACTTCAGTTCCCACCCAGAGGGACTCTATGTGTGGTCACAGCTTTATACATGAAAAAAGGAAAAGAAGGTCCTTCCATTTTGATGTTGATTTTAGTGACTGACTTGGGCCTTGGGCAAAATTTGAGAAGTTCCGGATGTCCATCATGAAGCAGCACCTGGAACATGCTTCACAGTGGCGGTTAGTATCAGTGATTCACCCTTTCTTGATCCAGGAGACTGAATCCAGAGGCCATGTCGAATAACAGCGTGTGGTGGAAGGAAAGTGATTCGGTGGTTGTTCGTTCCTGTTCCACACTGTGGGGTGGAGCGAAGAGGAGGCCAGGCTCCTACTGATTCACCAGCAGATCAATCACAGATATTTAAAAAAAGCAGTGCTCTGTGGCCTTCGCATTCTAGGTTAAGATGCTGTGGATTTAGTTTGATAACTAATTTTTTTAAGGCCTGGTTTTAAGCAGCATTTTTGAAATAGCATATATTTGTCCTAATATGAGTCCTGGCTAGGTGTCTCCAAAGTCAGGAGTGTATCAATGGGAAGAGGAGGAAGAGGACTACTATTTCTTCTTCTTTTTTAATTTGTATAAACAGCAGAATGTATTACAATTCTTATTACATATATAGAGCACAATTTTTCATATTCAGGTTGTATACAAAGTATATTCACACTAATTCATGTCTTCATACGTGTACTTTGGATGATAATGATCATCATATTCCACCATCATTAATAACCCCATGCCCCCTCTCTTCCCCTCCCACCCCTCTGCCCTATCTAGAGTTCGTCTATTCCCCCATGCTCCCTCTCCCTAGCCCACTATGAATCAGCTTCCTTATAGCAGAGAAAGAATTCAGCATTTGGTTTTTTGAGATTGGCTAACTTCACTTAGCATTATCTTCTCCAACTCCATCCATTTACCTACAAATGCCATGATTTTATTCTCTTTAATTGCTGAATAATATTCCATTGTGTATATATGTCACAGTTTCTTTATCCACTCATCTATTGAAGGGAATCTAGGTTGATTCCACACTTTAGCTATTGTGAATTGTGCTGCTATAAACATTGATGTGGCTGTGTCCCTGTAGTGTGCTGTTTTTTAGTCCTTTGGGTATAGACTGAGAAGAGGAATAGCTGGGTCAGATGGTGGGTCCATTCCAATTTTCCAAGGAATATCCATACTGCTTTCCATATTGGCTGCACCAGTTTGCAGTCCCTCCAGCAGTGTATGAGTGTGCCTTTTCACCACATCCTCACCAACACTTATTGTTGTTTGTCTTCATAATAGCTGCCATTCCGACTGGAGGGAGATGAAATCCTAGAGTGGTTTTGATTTGCATTTCTCTAATTGCTAGAGATGAACATTTTTTTCATATATTTATTGGTTGATTGTATATCCTCTTCTGAGAAGTGTCTGTTCAGGTCCTTGGCCCATTTATTGATTGGGTTATTTGTTTTTTTGGTGCTTGGTTTGAGTTATTTATATACTGTAGAGATTAGTGCTCTGAGTAAAAATTTGCTCCCAAGATGTAGGCTCTCTATTCACCTCACAGATTGTTTCTTTTGCTGAGAAGAAACTTTTTAGTTTGAATCCATCCCATTTATTGATTCTTGGTTTTAATTCTTGTGCTAAGATGACTTATTAAGGAAGTGGGGGACTAATCCCACATGATGAAGATCAGGGCCTACTTTTTCTTCTGGTTTAATTCCTAGGTCCTTGACCCATTTTGAGTTAAGTTTTGTGTATGGGGAGAAAGATGGGTTTAATTTCATTTTGTTGCATATGGTTTTTCAGCTTTCCCAGCACCATTTGTTGAAGATGCTACCTTTTCTCCATTGCATGTTTTTGGCACTTTTGTCTAAAATAAGATAATTATAATTTTGTGGGTTAGTCTCTGTGTCCTGTATTCTGTACCATTGGACTACCAGTCTGCTTTGGTGCCAATATCATGCTGTTTTTATTACTATTGCTCTGTAGTATAGTTTAAGTTCTGATATTGTGATGCCACCTGCTTCACTCTTCCTGTTAAGGATTGCTTTATTCTGTGTTTCTTATTTTTCCAGATGAATTTTCTATTTCTATGAGGAATGTCATTGGGATTTTGATCAGAATTGCATTAAATCTGAATAGTGCTTTTTGGTAGTATGGTCATTTTGATATTAATTCTGCTTATCCAAGAGCAAGGTAGATCTTTCCAT
>NW_026012850.1:0-2661 GCF_001458135.2 Marmota marmota marmota | reverse complement strand
AGGGCCATTGGATGCTTCCCCTTTTGTCTGGCATGCTTTTTTTTTTTCATAATAAACATTTGGACAATTGGCTTTGTTCTAGTGAGACCCCCCTTTGAGTGACCTCTGAGTTTGTAAGGAGATCCATCTTTGTTTTTATCTTTCTGGTCTGCCTGTCTTTGAGTCTCTGGATCTTGATTGATGAAAACTATGGAGGCTACTTTAATCAGCTCACTGGCACACTTCTTAGTAAAGTCTTCTGGGATTGTAATTTTTGGCAAATGGCTCTTTGAGCCTGTCCCACAAAGGCTGCATTGATCACCTGTTGCTTGCACCTGTACATTTCTTCATTGACAAACTTGAACTGTAGCTGCAATGTTTGTATGGTGCCCCTCCTCCCCCGGGCACCTCTGGGCAGGGAGAGGGGCAGCAGTGGCAGTGGCCTGGACATTTAGCTCTGAGTCAGTTGGGCACATCTCTTTTGCTCATTGCTGCCAGTTTCATACGGCAGAGGGGCCTTAGGCAGATGGGGGGCCAAGAGAAATGTTCAGGGCTATGGAGGATGGGAGAGGGAGATGCTGGAGCAGCAGGAGGCTTATCTCTGCTCTGTTTGTCTGCAGATGCTCTTGGCTTAGGCTGGGGCTCAGGGCTGGCTCTGATTCCTTCTAACTCTTGGGCACAGTGTGTTTTGTTCTCTTTTTTTTCTTTTCTTTTAGACTTTCTATGAGGGCTTATTGATATCTCTTTATCTTAGACCTTCTTCTTTGTTGGGGCCTTGTCCTAGGTCTGGATAATGGGCTGCATCAGATCAGTCATGGCCCAGGGTTTCTCCATGTAGGAGAGAGTATTATTTTTCCAGCTTATGAGCTCAGTGGTGGAGAAAGGCTGGCACACAAAACTGCCTCGTCTCCCTCAGACATTTCCCTTCTGGTCAACAAGGGCAGGTCCTTTAGTCCCTTGCAGGGGCATCTGGAGAGTTTTCATCTGAGTTGTGGCTCTAGTCTTGGGACAAATCTCCCACCTTAATCTTGGGAAGTGAAAGAGTCTTTGGTCCTAGGAAGACTTTGGCTCTGAGGACATCACAGAGGAAGGAGTAGCCAGTATTGGGGGGGCCATCATTTGTTGCCTCTGAGAACAAGGGGGCTGAGGGGACAGACTCTTGTCCCAGTGGTCTTGGCAAAGTTGGGTAGAGTGGCACATAAAGTCCTAGGTCATCTTCTGTCTCACAGGGAAAACTGTTTCCTTTCCTGTCTTTCCTAGTCAGGTTTTCTGTTTAGCTGCTTTCTGCTGGGTCTTAGAGACCACTATGCTCCTGGCTAACATAAGCTTGGACTATCCATCTAGACAGGCTCTCAACCAAGGGGGCTGTTTCTGTACTATCTCTTGACAGCAATCAATGTAAGAGAAATTGTTCAGGGACTCCAACAACAATCAAAATGACTCTCTCATCTAAAGATCCTTCTGGTGGCCAGCCCACATCTTGGGTGAGCCACTCTAATTCACAGAGTGTGCAACCTTTGTGGAGTGAGTCTCACCCCACAGTTACCAGGAAAACCCTCCTAAAGGTTTCTAACACACCTTTTAGAAGGCTCAGTTTAATAGTGTGCTCCCATGTTCCAACCTACATCAGTGTCGCACACTTAGAACAAAACACACTTAGGACATCGTCCATCTCCGGCTGCTCCCCTCGCAGGGACTTAGGGCCCTCTTAGCTTTGCAGGTCGGTATCAAACCCCCACTTGGAGCTTTCACCTAACTTTGGTTGGTGAAATTCTACCATAGACTGTATGAGGTGCCACAGAACCGCGGGTGAGGACTCTGCACTGGCTTCAGCCCTCGGGTTGGATCAGAACCCTTCCCTTTGTCCCTCTCATTCACACACTTTCACACAGACATGGCCAGGACAGAATTTCTATACCACCCAAATTCCAACAATTGCAAGCCAAACAAAAAGGGAGTCACGGTTTCCCCTCTGCTCGCTGACCCTGAACAGAGACTACTTGGGTGACTCCCCAGGTTCCTTTCAGCTCCGACCACTTTGGAAGGTACTGGGGACCCAACAGAGGGTGATCAAGCCTCTCTTCCACCTGCTTAGGCCTTGAAGGGGAAGTCAGGTGGGCTGCAAAACCAAATGAACCCGGGTCCTACCTGTTCAGCTGGGTGGTGCTCCAAAACTCTAATTCTGGTTCCTGCTGCCTGTGGGTTCCATTGTGCTCCGGGGTGGCAGCCCCAGGGCACTGGGTAAATCAATCACCCTTCAGGCCAAGAGTGGCCTGGGTGCGCCAAGGGGACATATGTCCCCCATCGCCCCAGCGAAGCCAGTCCCTGGAGACAAAAGAGGCAGAATAGCCTTCCTTACTTCCTCTGTCCCATCTGGGGTGCCAAAAATGTTTTAGGAACAAATGAGGCAAGGCACTGAAGACAGCAGGAAACAGTTTTATTTGGCTGCAGCCAGGTTCAGAGGGCACAGCTTTTGCTATAATCAATAATCCCCTGAACCCCGAGTTCAGGGAGTTTCAGAGTTTTATACCCAGAGTGTAAGGGGAGGGGCCCAGAAGTTCACAGTCTGCAGCAGTTCACATAAAAGCAGCTTTTTTCTTTCACTGTTCTGGGCAAGTTAACCCTTCAAGGACAACACCTGAGAAGGGGAGAGCTTCATCTCCCCTTTCTTTCTTCGCCCTG
>NW_026012849.1:0-2662 GCF_001458135.2 Marmota marmota marmota | reverse complement strand
ATATATATGTATTTATGTATGTATACACAGAAAAGATACCAGAAGTAATCAAATAAAAATATTTCAGTAGTTATCTCTAGTGGCAAGTTTATGGCTTTTTAATCTCCATATATTTTCTTTATCCTTTAAATGTTTAATGAGCAATGTATTACTTTTGTTTTTATTTTTTTAAACCAAACATAAAAAGTGTATAGTTCATAATTATATAGGTCAAAGGAGTTTCACAAATGGTTTACCCTTATTTTGTAAGCACCCAGATGAAGAAACAGAACAATATCAATACCTCAGGAGATCTTTGTATGCTCCTTTCAATCTTGTATACAACATCCTGACATTTTACAGCATAGATTAGTTTGCCTAACTTTGTATGTTATGAAAATGCAATTACATTGCATGTCCTCTTTTGTGTCTCACTTCTTTTGCTCAACATTAAGTCTAGAAATTTAGTTACAATGAGGTTTATAGTTGTGGTTCATTCTTTTTTTCTGTGTATGATGCTGAGATCCAACCAGAGCCTTGTGAATATTAGGCAAGCACTCTACCAACTGTGCTATATCCCCAGCCCTGTTTCATTCTTAATTGTTGCTCTATAGCATTACATTGTTAGAACTTAAGCATGTGTTGTTTGAAAGATACTAATTGTGCATATTCTTTTCATACTTGAAAATCCCTTGCATATATTAGTAATAGTGTGTCAGTCTTAATTTTTAGAGGTATTAGTTTTTGCTTTTTGATGTTTCTTCTCTGTTACTTTACCAAATTACTAGGAGAAGCTGCTTCTTCACTTGTTTGTTGGATATTATTTTGAAGTGAACATGACCTAGATGTGTTGACTCTTTAATTTGCTCATCCTTCCCCTTTCTTTGGAAATGTACCTTTTCTAGCAAAATGGGTCTCCTACATAATGGTAGACTGGAACAAATAACAAAAATATTCGTAAAGGGAATAATAAGTCCTTGGATACTTTATTAACAATCAGAAAAGAATGGATATAAATTATCTAATTATTTAAGTCTAGAAGTTAAAATCAGCAGCAAAATAAATATGGTAAAAGTAATAAATGCTGAATAAATTAATGGCAAAAAATATTCAATGAATATAAGAATATAAGAGCTGTTGTTTCAAAGAGACAAACTATAAAAGCTCTAGGAACACTAATAAAAAAGTGAAAACAATTCCAGGAATGGAAAATAAGATGTCATATCTTTCCTAATGAACTACAAATTTTATGTAATTCCAATTAAATTTCCAACAGTATTATAAAAACCTGACAAAACGATTTCAAAGTCTCCTAGAAAAATATTCATGTAAAATTAGCCAATAAAATCCTAAAATTGAACAACAATAAAATATGAATTATATTAACAGATATTTTTAAATAGCTTAGTTTGACAACCATCTTGAAATTTGGTGATGGAATACAAAATGTAGAGAAATCCCCTGAAAAGAGTAACAAATAGAGAAGGAACCCAGTTTGTATGACAGTTTCATCAGAATGAAGGTGGCATTTTGTAATGCTGTGATGAACTAATCTGCAAATTATCTTGGGGTAAGAGACTATTCTTTAGAAGTCGAATATTATGTTATGTGCTGATGTTAGCAAACTCCAATGCCTTCAGGAGACAGACAGATAATATGTACAATAAATTTTTGAAGCAAAAGTGGAACAGGTGTCCATTTGGGCTATTTTAACAAAGTATCAAAGACTGAATGGATTATAAACAACAGACATTTATTTCTCATATTTCTGGAGGCTAAAATTTCAACATCAGAGTGCTCACGTTGTCAAGTTCTGGTGAGAACTCTCTTCTAGATTGCAGATTGCTGACTCGTGGTAGAGAAAGAAGAAGTATTCTGTCTTATGACTCTTTTTTGTTTATTTTTGCATACATTTTATTGTTTCTCTTCAGTTACAAATATCATTATGATTCACTTTGACATAATTATAAAAATGTCAAATATAATTTGCTCTAATTCAGTTCCTGGTACTTCCTCTTCTCCTTCCTTTCTCCTCCTCCCTCCCTGTTCCCTTCCCTCTACTTTACTGATCATTCTGCCATTTGTTTTTTTTGTTGTTGTTGTTGTTTTTAGTGTCTTGAGATGAACATGATGGTGAGATTCACTGTGATATATTCATATATGTACATAGGAAAGTTAGGTAAGATTCATTCCACTGCTATTTCTTATCCCATCTGTCCTCCCTCTCCCTCAATCCCCTTCATCTACTTCACGGTTCTTTCTTCTATTTTAATGGAATTCTCCCCACCCCCATACAATTTCCTTTTGCTTTATTTTGGACTAGCTTCTGAATATCAGAGAAAGCTTCCTACATTTGGTTTTTTGGCATTGGCTTATTTCATTTAGCATGATAATCTCCAGTTCCATCCATTTACCAGCAAATATAAAGACATTAATGTCATACATAAGGATTCAACCATCATGACCTCATCCAATTCTAATTACCTACAAATGTTTCCACCTACTAATATCATTTCAGGGGATAGAATTTCAACATATAAATTTTGGGGAGATAATTACTCAGTCCATAATTAGAAGTAAAGAATATACATTAAAGAGGAAATAAAATCCAGACAAAGCTGCCAAGATGGAGACTATGTAAATATATTAAATATATATATATATATATATATATATATATATA
>NW_026012848.1:0-2662 GCF_001458135.2 Marmota marmota marmota | reverse complement strand
TTTTTTTTTTTTTTTTTTTTTTTTTTTTTTTTTACATTGAGTCTAGGTGTTCCAGAACTCTTTGTTAGAAAGATCACCCCTTCTCTGCTGGATGGCCTCTGTTTCTTTGTCTTAGATCAATTGACTACATTTGTGTGAGTCTGTTTCTGGGATTTCTGTTTCATTGACCAATTTGTTTACCTTCTTACCAAAACTCTACTGGCTTGATCACTACAGCTTTCTCTGTGCTTTGCAGGTAGCTAATGTCAGTCCTCTGAATTTGTTTTGCCTCTACATGTGTTGAATTTTCTGGGATTTTTGTTTTTCTTTATAAACTTTTGAATGAATTTGTTGATATTCTCAAAATAACCTGCTGGGATTGAATTGAATAGACAATGAAGTTGGGAAGAAATTTTATGTTGATCATACTGAGTCTTCCTCATAGAATATTATCTATCCTTTTATTTATCTTTTTAATCATTTTAGTATTTATTATATATATCATATTTTATTAGATTTATGCATACACTATCACATGTCATATACTGACATTGTGGTCAGTGACATAATGACAGACTGTGTATATGACAGTGATCCCTTTAAGCATATTACAGCCTAATGAACCTGGGTACACCCCCAGGCCGTTTTACTTTTTATTTTGAGACAGGGTCTCATTAAGTTACTTAAAGACTTGCTAAACTCCTAAATCTGGCCTTGAACTTGTGATGCTCCTGCTTTAGCCTTCTGAGTTGCTGGGATGACAGGTATGCACCATTGTCCAGCTCATTTATTGCCTTTTGGATTTGTGTACCTACACTTTGTGATGTTTTCATAACAACAAAATCACCTGACATGTTTCTCAAAATATAGCCTCCTTCTTAAGCAACATATGACTATATATGACTTACTTTCTTTTCTTCTTCTTCTTTTGGTGCTAATAAAAATGGCTTTGTTTTAAATTGAAATTCAAATTGTTTCTTGCTCAGACATAAGAAAGTCATTAACTTATTTCTGTAAGTTAACCTTGTGGGCTGCAACCTTGTTCCAATAGCTTATTAGATTTTTTTGTTGTTGATTTGGAGGATTTTCTAGATAATCAGGTCATCTGAAAAGAAAGCTTAATTTCTTCATGATACTGATCATTTTCTTCTGCTATTATATCACCAAGGACTCCTAGTAGAGTGTTGAGTAGGAATTATGATAGTGAACATCCTTGCTTGTTCTTGATTTTAGCAGGGAGTTGTTCAGTTTTTCACCATTAAGAAAGATGTGATTCTGGATATTAATGGCCACTATGAGGGGCAGATGGCAAAGATTTTCTCCCATTCTGTAGCAACCATTCTGAAAAACAGTATAAAGAGTCCTCAAAAAACTAGGAATGGAACCACCATATGACCCAGCTATCTCATACCTCAGAATATATCCAAAAGATTTTAAATTAGCATACTACAGTGAGGCAGCCATATCAATGTTTATAGCAGCTCAATTCACAATAGCCAAACTATGGAGCCAACCTAGGTGTCCTTCAATAGATTAATAGAAAAAGAGAATTTGGTATAAGTATACAACAGAGTATTACTCAGCCATAAAGAAGAATGACATTAGGACATTTGCCAGAAAAAGGATGGAACTGGAGTATAACTTGCTCAGTGAAATTGGCCAGTCTAAAAAATCGTAAGTCAAATGTTTTCTCTGATGTTCAGAAGCTAATGCAAAATGGTGGGGAGGGGCGTAAAAAAATAAAGAAAGATTAGTTGAGTGTTCAAAAAGGATTGAAGGGGAGGAAAGAGGGTTGGGATAAGGAAAGAACAGTAAAGTGAATTGCACCTAATTTTCCTATGTACACATATAAAAATACCACAGTGAATCTCACTATCACATATACCCATAGACACTAATTTAAAGAAAAAAAAAGAAAACTATTTACTTATAGTTTACTTAGTTATAGCAGAAAGATTAGTAGAGAGAAGAGAAAAGGAAAGTACTGGGACTGAATTAGAACAAATTATATTTCATGCTTCTATAATTTGGTCAAAATGAATACTAATATTATATATAATAAAAAACAATAAAAAGACAAAATATTAGTTATAGGTTCTTTGTCGATGTTCTTTATCAAGTTGAAGAAATTCCCTTCTAAGTTTCATAAGAGTTGGTATCATGAATGAGTGTTGTTTTCTATCTTATTTTTTCTGCAAATTTTGGTATAATAATTTTTCTACAGTCTGTTGTTATGATGGATTATATCAATTGATTTGTGAATATTTACTGGTCTAGCATACTTGGAATAAATCCTGCTTGGTTGTGATATATAATTCTTTTTTACATTGCTAGATTAGATTTTTTTTTTTTTGTATATTTGCATCTATATTCATGAGACATATTGGAGCACATTTTGCCATCTCTAGTACTATCTTGAGTTTGGCTATTGTTTGGAAAGATTATAAATAATTGACTCAATTTATTTAATAGAATACTCCTATTTTGTGTACATTTTGGTAAATGTTCCTTTTGAGAAATTGATTCATTATGTCTAGTTGATCAAACATGTCAATTAGATTTGTTAATAATAACCCTTTGTTATCCTTTTAATATTAATGGAATTAGTAATGGTTTCTCTTTCATTTCTGATTGACACTTGTGTCTTCTCTCTCTCTCTCTCTCTCTCTCTCTCTCTCTCTCT
>NW_026012847.1:0-2662 GCF_001458135.2 Marmota marmota marmota | reverse complement strand
GTGTTAGGATTCGGGTTAGGGTTAGTTGTGGGAAGCCATCCTGACACGTGACTGGGCGGCTCCCGTTAAGGGTCTGAGGCGTTCTGGCTGTGCCGGAACTTTCCCGGCCCTTTCCTGATGAGAGAACCCGTCCGTGTGGGGGTGTGACTGACCACTGACCCTGGGGGCCCAATCACTGACCCTGACCTTGGAGTTCAGTCCCCCCTCAACCTTCATTGGATGGAATTATCCCCTGAATTTCTTGTTCCCCAATAAAAGGCTACTCCCTGGCGTGTTCACTCTCTCTCTCTCCTGCTAGCTCTGAGTAATCCTTGCTGCCCTGCTGGGCGGTTAGAGGTTGGAGCCAGAGAGGGTAGCCGTCTCGGACCTGGCAATAGAAATAAGGTAACTGAGTCTGTGTGTTTTATTTCGATCTCTTATAAATAACTTTATGCCAAGAACCTCATTAATGAAACCATTTTGCAGGCCGTGTGGTGGAGTTAGTGTTAGTGTTAGTGATAGGGTTATGTTTAGGGTTAGTGTTAAGTAAGAGTTAGGGTTAGGGTTAAGTTACGTTTAGGGTTAGGGTTTGAGTTAAAGTTTGTTTTAGTCTTAGGGTTAGGGTTACAGTTAAGGTTAGGGGTAGGGTTAGTGTTAGTGTAAGGGTTAGGGTTAGGTTTAGTGTTAGAATTAGTGTTAGAGATAGGGATAGGGTTAGGATTAGTGATAGGTTTAGTGTTAGGATTAGGGTTAGTGTTTGGGTTAGGGTTATGGCTAGGGTTAGATTTAGGGTTAGGATTAGTGTTACCATAACAGTTAGACTTAGTCTTAGGATTAACGTTGGAATTTGAGTTAGGGTTAAGGTTAGTGTTAGGGTTAAGGTTAGGCTTAGGTTTAGGGTTAGGTTAGGGTAGGTTTAGGGTAAGGTTTTGTGTTAGGGTAGGTTTTAGGGTTAAGTTTAGACTTAGTGTTTGGGTTTGGGTTAGGTTTAGGGTTAAAGTAAGTTTTAGGGTTAGGGTTAGAATTAGGGTTAGGGTTAGGGTTATGATTAAATTCGGATTAGGATTAGGGTTAGGTTAGGTCTAGATTTATGGTTAGGGATAGAGTTTGTGTTAGGTTTAGGGTTAGCGTTATACTTATAGTAAGGGTTATTGATAGATTAGGGTTATGGTTAGGTTAGGGTTAAGGTTAGGGTTATGGTTATGGTTAGAGTTATGGTTAGGTTTATGGTTTGTGTTAGGTTTAGGGTTAGTGTTATGGTTAGTGTTCGGGTAGTGTTAGGGTTAAAGATAGGGTTAGGATTACGGTTTGTGTTTTCTTTAGGTTCGGGTTAGATTTATGTTTCCAGTTAGAATTAAGATTCAAGTTAGTGTTAGGGTTATGCTTAGGGTCAGTGTTAGGTTTTGGGTTAGAGTTCTGGTGAGTGTTAGTGTGAGGGCTAGAGTTATGGTTATTAGGTTTAGTTTTCTGGTTCAGGTTAAAGTTAAAGTTAGGGTTAGGGTGATTGTTAGGGTTAGGGTTAGGATTAGTTTTTGGGTAAGTGTCAGTGTTAGGGTTTAGTTTAGGGTTAGTGTTAGGGTTAGTGGTAGGTTAGGTTTAGGGTTATAGTTCAGGTTAGGGTTAGGGTTAGTTTTAAGTTTAGGGATAGGGTTAGTGTTAGAGTTAGGGTTAGGATTAGAGTTTGTGTTGGGTGATGGTTAGTGTTAGGCGAAGTGTTTGGTTTAGGGTTAGGGTGATATTTAGTGTTAGTTTTTTGTTTAGGGATAGGTTTAGATTTAGGTTTAGTATTAGGGTTATCATTGAAAGATTAATAATCTTGAGAACTGTTTGCTAATCTTGTTCCCAGAATGTGCTATCCCCTACTGCCGGTTGCAGGCAAACCGCCCACTCGCCCTGACCCATCAATGAACTTCCCTCCCTGCCCTCTCCAAGGAAAGTATATAAGCTCTGCTTAAGCTGTTCTCAGGGCTCTTTGCTCTATTCAAGTGAGCTCTGAGCCCCAGCATGCTGGACCTCAATAAACCCTTTGCTGTTGCATGAGACAGTCTCTTGGTGGTCTCTTCCTCCGATGCTCGCCTTTGGAGGTCCCACCGAGATCCGGCAGCGGCGGACAAAAACCCCCAACGGGCCCCTCTCAGGGTAAGTAAGGCTCCTCTTTCTGGTTTCTGCTTTCTGGTTTCTGCTTTCTGGTTCCAGGTTTCAAGTTTCTGGTTCCAGGTTTCAGGTTTCTAGTTCCAGGTTTCAGGTTTCTGGTTACAGGTTTCTGGTTCCAGTTTTCAGGTTTCTGGTTTCAGGTTAGGGCTGGCAAAGTGGCTGTTGGTGAAGAGCGTGAGCTCTCTCCAACAGTGGCTGACAGACATGTCACAGAGCCACAGGCCATGTTCCTGGGGTACGCCCCAGAGGACTCTGGAAATCGAGGAACAGTAGTTTCCTTGACTCAGTATTCTGCAGTATTCTGCTTCGGATTTGGTTTGCCGGCCCATCAGGTTTTGCCGGCTACTCAGTCCTGTCTCAGTGTTGAACGTTTACTGTCTGTCTTTATCGTCTGTGTCGTGTGTCCTTGCTTTCACTGTTTGTGTAACTTTCATTATGGGACAGAGCACTTCAACGCCGCTGTCCCTGACCCTTGATCACTGGACCAAAGTCCACTTAAGGGCTCCAAATCTTTCTTTTTTAGTAAAAC
>NW_026012846.1:0-2662 GCF_001458135.2 Marmota marmota marmota | reverse complement strand
GGTAGCGCGCTCGCCTGGCATGCGTGTGGCCCGGGTTCGATCCTCAGCACCACATACAAACAAAGATGTTGTGTCCGCCGAAAAAGTAAAAAATAAATATTAAAAAAAAAAATTCTCTCTCTCTCTCTCTCTTTCTCTCTCTAAAAAAAAAAAAAAATGAAGGAAATTAAATCTCAGCAGGGAATTTATTTAGAACCGCATGTAATCTATGATTTCTTATTACTTTATGGACTGAAAATATTGTTTTTCTGTAAGAAAAATGGTTTATTATTGGGCTGGGGTTGTGGCTTGCCTAGCATGTTTGAGGCTCTGGGTTCAATCCTCAGCACCACATAAAAATAAACAAAATTAAAGTATTGTGTACAACTATTAAAAAAAAAAAAAAGAGAAATAAAAAATGACACTTTGTTTTTGGGTGTACAGGGAATTGAACCCAGGGGCACTTCACCAATGATATACACCCCCAGCCATTATTATTTTTTGAGATTGAGGTCTTGCTAAATTGCTTATGGCCTCACTGAGTTGCTGAGGCTGTCCTTGAACTTGTGATCCTCCTGTCTCAGCCTCCCCAGTTGCTGCGATTACAGGCATATTGCATCACCATGCCTGGCTAAAATTTTTTAAAAATCTTTTTTCTGTAGTGCTGTGGATCAAACCCAGAGCTTTGTTCATGCTAGGGAAGCCCACTACCGCTGAGCCACATTCCCAGCCTTTAATCACTTTATTGATTAGGTTACATGATATATTCCTTTTAGATTAAGTGTTGAGTTAGAAAATTTCACAATGTTTGTAAGTGGAGATCTTATTATTTGACTACTTAATTTGAGAATCATTTCCCCTAATTTTTACTTATTAGAGCCTTTTTATTATGGTTTCTTATCTTTCTTTCTTAATGGCTTTTCCATCCTTATTTAAAACACATGACCCAATGAGGCCAGACTTTGCCAAGGCTATCTTGGGTTCCCCATGATAGTGAGCATTCAAATAATGTGCAGTTCTTGTGTTGTTGTTTTTTTAACACTGGGGATTGAACTCTGGCACTCATCCACTGAGCTACATCCCCAGCCCTAGTTTGTATTTTATTTAGAGACAGAGTCTCTCTAAGTTGCTTAGGACCTCTAGTTGATGAGGCTGGCTTTGTGGTCCTCCTGCCTTAGCCTCCTGAGCTTCTGGGATTATAGGCACATGCCACCGCACCCTGCAATTCTTTTTTTTTTTTTTATTGGAGTACATCTTTGTTACTGAAAATGAAAGTCCCAAAAGGAATGGCATTTATCTTTTTTCCTCTAATTTGCAACTGAAAGAGGAGGCAAACATTTCAGTAGATATTTTAAAATAAAAAAAAATGATTTTTGAAACCTTTAATTATAAATTTTAATTGATGTGTCATTATAAAATATAATTGAAGGGACTCTTGATGTGTCACTTTTAGTATTCATTTTATTTGAGGCTACAGGCTAAAATAAGCATAAATTACTTATATAGAAATATAAAGATATACTTTAATTTTTCAAAGTTTTACAGGCTTATCAGGACATGAAATTTCTATATCGTGTTTAGGGATTAGAAGGCTTATTATCTATCTGATCAGTCAGGGAATAATCTATATCACCTTCAAATCCTTTTGGATGGTATGATAAAACTAAATATTTGATCACTTGTTTGTATATGTGATATAGGGATTGAACCCAGGGACGTTCAACCATTGAGCCACCTCCCCAGCCCTATTTTGTATTTATTTAGAGACAAGGTCTCATTGAGTTGCTTAAGGTCTCGATAAATTGCTGAGGCTGTCCTCAAACTTGCCATCCTTCTGCCTCAGCCTACTGAGCTGTTGGAATTATAGGTGTGTGCCACTGCACCTGGCAGACTTTCATCTTTAAAAAGATGGACACAGCATCTTTATTTTGTTTATTTAGTTTTAAATGGTGCTGGGGATTCATCCCAGGGTCTCACACATGCTAGGCAAGCGCTCTACCACTAAGCTAGAACCCCAGCCCCTAGACTTTCATCTTTCTGACTAGTATGGAGTATTTTAATTTTTTTTAGAGAGAGAGAGAGAGAGAGAGAGAGAGAGAGAGAGAATTTTTAATATTTTTTAGTTTTTGGTGGACACAACATCTTTGTATGTGGTGCTGAAGATCGAACCCAGGCCGCATGCATGCCAGGCGAGTGCGCTACTGCTTGAGCCACATCCCCAGCCCTAGTATGGAGTATTTTTAACTTGAAACATATTTAGTATGTCATTAACTACCATTTAAATATTAGCCATAGTCTTTATTTATTTATTTGGTACCGGGGATTGAACTCAGGGGCACTCGGCCACTGAATCATATCCCCAGCCCTATTTTGTATTCTGTTTAGAGGCAGAGTCTCAACTGTTGCTTAGCGCCTCACTGTTGCTGGGGCTGTCTTTGAACTTGTGATTCTCCTGTCTCAGCCTCCTGAGCTGCTGGGATGTCATAGTCTTTATTGAGAAGGCAGTATGACTGAAATGGCATTAAACATGTGAAGACTTTTCCTGTAATTGTATTCTCAAACAACTAACCCTCACGTGTTAGAACTTGCAGGTGGGCATTTCAACTGAAGTCTTTTATATCACTAAAACCAAAACTAAACTTTTAAAGTTTTCTTTTCTATTTTTTGTTACCCCCCCCCCCCC
>NW_026012845.1:0-2662 GCF_001458135.2 Marmota marmota marmota | reverse complement strand
TATACCTAACTGATTATACACATCTCAAAGGGATGGATTCTTTCCTAAATATAAAACACAGGGAATGGGATTATAATCAATATGAGAACACAGACAAATGGGTATCGCTTACTATTTGAACAAGGCAATCAATGCTGTCCGTGCCCAAACTGATAAGTGAGGTGGATTAAAACAACAGGACTGATAGAAATAGTCAACATCAAAATCATTCATTTTAAATGAAGTAATTTACTACTTGTCAACTTGAACTTGCAATTGAAAATAGCATCACCCCTAATCTTCCACAGGGTTAGTCTTATTTTTGATAAAAAATTTCAAAAGTGTGTATACTGTAATTTTGTACCTTTTGCATATAATCCAAATGTTTTCACCCCAAAATCTTTGTCTTTGGCCAGTCATATAGCATAGGCTGGAGTCACATCTCTGTGGGGAAATAATTCAATGTTCTTCATTTATTCCAAGTATTTACAGGAATGAAATCTTATGGATGTAGATCAACCTCTGGTTTTGAGTTCCTGTTTTATATTATATATTACTTTAATCTCATTCAGTACCATGTCAACTCAGATCTAAAACTCGAACTTCTCTGCTTTTTTTCCCCTACCAGATCTACATACTTGCATAAGGCTTTGGTGTTTAAAGTAATATACTGAAAGCTTTGGTGAGAAATGGAGAATTATGATTTAGAACTTCAAAGCTACATATAAAAATTATGTATTTTTCTCCTAGTTATATTTTGATCCCTCCTTTGCCTTAGTATATAACCAAAAATAAGTTCCTTTCCAAGATCTTTAACTACCTGCCATCCTTGCAAGACTCAGATTTTTGTTTCCCTACAGCCTCTTCAACCCTGGGCAGCACAGATTTGTGTATACCTTCCTCTTTATGTCAGCCTTACTGATAATACATTAGTCAAAACTAGCACTGTCATGCATAGTGAGTGAGCTCCTGAAATCTGGTGGCACAGACACATAAAACATTATATGTGTCAAGATGTTAGTAATTGCAGTTAAAAATAAATGTCACTTTATAAGGCATGCATTAGCCCATCTTATTGGAAAGTTCAGAGGTATATGAGCTTCAGAGTTGGTTTATACATTGACGTCATAAAGGAGAGTATCCTTCACAATCTGCTTCGTTCCATAGTTGACTCAGCTTGCCATGACTGTAGGAAAGCTTTGACATTTCCCCATATCTTCAGTGGGAGATAAGGCTTATTTTCTGCAACCATTGAACAGCATCACTTACTTAAACCTCAATTACTGGAATGCCACAGTCCGGCTAGGAAAATAACCGGGAGGTGACAAGCAACTTAAAGGTTGAAGTGGGAACTGCTTTATTAAGGAACAACAGCGGTATATATACCTAACTGATTACACACAGCTTGACTCAATTAGCATCATCCAGATACAGCAATCAGCCAATAAGGAATCTCCACCATCTTAATGGCTCGGTGGCGTTGCCTCACAAACCACTCCTCCTGGCAAACTGCCAGGCACCATCTTGACTTGATTCACAGCCCCCAACATCTCCCCCCTTCTGTTTTATTAAACAACAAGTATGTGGTTTAGGGACCATGCCTGTCTTAGGTTGTCCAATACTACATATGGTCCTTACCCATCATTGGATGGTCTGACCTCAAATCGTCAGCCTCCTGGCTTAGGTTGGTACCATTGTAATTGGATCTTACCCGTCTTTGACTACTGGCCCAACATATTTAGCCACCATAGTGGTTTACCATAAACAACCTGCCGCAAGCAGAAGGAGGAGGAGGATACAAAATGCCACAATACCAAGCCATTGACGGCTCTAAGTAAGAAGCCCTTGGAAAAATTGTACCACTGATGACACCATCAGCAAAGATACCCTGGTACTATTACAATTTGTTGTATCAATAGATTAGTTCATAATGCATATAAGTGATACATAGTCCAGGCAAGTTCTGTAAGCAGCTTAAAGCAGAAGAATCCATTAATATGTCTATTTCTTCTTAAAGTAAATCGACTCTTTGAGCATTACTTGTTGAGTTACATTATTCATTGATGCATCAGTTTATACAGTTTGTGTGATAACAGCTGTGATGATGGTAGCTGTAATTCCTTCTTCCTGTAACTTGCATATGGGTTTGAAGGTATTCTAACAAGTAAGCTTCAAGGTTTTTTACATTTGAAATAGGTCTTAATGGTGCTCATTATTCATTAGCCTCCAGGTGTGGGAGAACCATTGTCGCAGATGTAAGGATAGCTAAACTGGAGTTCTGGATATCAGCTGTTATGGATTTGAGCCAAATCATCTTCTTTTTGGTCTGTAGAAATCGCTTTAGTTATTCTCTCTGGAATCCAAATCGGCTGCTGTTCTCCCTGTGGAAACACACAAACAGACCCCCGACTCCAGACAATCACTGGGTCAGGATCTTTAATGATAATAACTGTAAGCTGATGCAGCTGTGGTGAAAGCTGTAAAATACCAAAGCATCCAAAGGTAAATGCTATCACCATAATTGAAAACTGGAGTTCTGGATATCCCGTGGCAGCACCTGCAGCAAATAGGGAAAAACTGACGACTCATTAGTTATTGGCATTGGAAATGGCCAAACTTCAGGGGTGCTGGGCACGTCCTCCGCCACCCGCTGCAGCGTCCCCGGGCAGCCCCATGGCGGGGG
>NW_026012844.1:0-2662 GCF_001458135.2 Marmota marmota marmota | reverse complement strand
CACTGTGCTAATCGGTCAAAACAAGTCAACTTGAGGCTCTGGGTAGACTTTGCTCCTGAGCAGACCCACAGCCCCTACCTGACCACCTGGCATGTCCCAGGCCCTCACCTGTCTGAGCATCTGCACAGTCAGGCCAAAGCTCTGCGCTGGATCCTGTGGGGCTGCCCTGTCAAACCTCAACTCCTACCTCTGGAAAACATAGGTCTAGTCCTCGCTGGTCTTTCCTTGGTACAACCTAGGATCACCTGATGAACCAGGCGCACCGTCCTGCTGAGGTGCTTGGGGACGGCACTACCTGCCCTGGGTCCTGCGTCGGCGATGGAAGAGGCGTGGACCCACTGACCACACGGAGGTCAATGGCCTCACTAGCCTTCAAGTTCTGTACCTGTCAATTTCCAGGCAGAATCGCTTCTTGATCTCTGTTCTGCCTTCAAACATCTGAACATCGGGTTCTCCTGGCACGTTCAAGTCCTCGGGGTCCTGACATGGGGATTTGGCCTGGTGGTGTCACCTGCTGTTTGCCTTCCATCCTGCTGATGGCACTTAAGCCCCTCTTCTTCCCTAGCTTCCTCAGTCTAACCCTGGCCAACCGGACTCTGGGGCCCATGACCTTATTACCAGGTGCAAGGTGTTGGGCGCAACTTCAGGTGGTTGGGTTCTCTGATCGGGGAACTTTTCCCTGAGTAGGTGGGTCAGGCAACCAGCTCTGGGGCTGCCACAGCCTTGAAAGCTTTCAGCTACCAGATGTGACAACTGGGGACTTGGAGCCCTGGATGAGGAGACTTCTGGGAAGTTACCGAAAGTAACCCAATGAGGGCCATTGCTGGACTTGGAGGAGCCTGGGTCTCTCCCAGGGCTGACCTCTATCAAGTCTCTTGACCTGACTTGGATCGTCTTCAACTCGGGTCTCAAATAGAAGCAAACCACTCCAGAGACCAAGTGAGGGCAGGAAGTTGAACCCCAAGCACCAGCTGCATGCCACAGACTAGCTGGGAGAATCATCAAGCAATAGTCTGAATCATCTAAACCTGGACTCGGGCTCTGAGATCTAGTGGTCCTTGCCATTTGTGTTTTGATGACTTCTGGAATTGGCCTCGTTCATAACAGCTAACTCCAGTCATCCCTTAACTAACAGCCCCCTTAGCATTTTCAGAAGGTGACCTGGAGACTCAAGTCACCTAGACGGAATTCTTTCAGAACTTCCAAGAATCCTGACTGTCTGGAAGAGAAACACATGGAGCAGCGCCCCACCCACTCACCCAGCATGGGCCTCGTCGGAAGCCTTAAGTTTGACCCGGGGAGACCTGAAGAGTGATGCCTGAGCATTTAGCTGAACCTGGCATAATAGGCAAAGGTGTCAGAAAAGCAAAGTTCAGACGGCCCATGCAGAGATGCCAAGGTGTGGAAGCTGTTGGAACAGTCCAGGGACCCACATGAGGCACAGGAAGCATGAGTGGCAGGTGGGGAAACGGAGGCTATAGCTGCCCACTCAGCGCTGCCACCGTTTGCTCAGCCCAAAGGCACCAAAGGTGCCCTCCCAGAAGCAATACTGAGACCAGGTGACGGGTCACCTGGGCTGTACGCCGACCACACAGCCATTCCTGAGGCGAAGGTGGGGATGGGGGTCTGGAAGGCCAGAGGAAGTGAGCATGCAGGCTGCTGTAGCTGGCACAGTGTTCCCCTAGGATGAGCACAGCCCATAAAGGAGTAAGAGCTGGGGGAGCTTCCCACCACCGAAACTTTACCCCTAGCCACTGAAGAGCTCTACAGACTCTGGTGCAAAACTTGAACCCAAACGGCCCAGAAGTCCATGTGATAGCACCAGTTTTTATAAAAGAGGTTTCTTGGAGGTGGACCAACAAGGAAGTGGAGGCACATTCCCATCTCTAGGATGGGCCAGTAGCAAAGGATGGAAGCCTCAGGGTGAGAAGTGGCAGGGACTGATCCTAACCCGAGTTTCCAGTCCCTTCCACTGGCCCTCCAACTGTAGAACGCCCCCCCTAACCAGAGTAAGGGACCCTTCTCCAGGTCCTGCTGTAACTTGTGGCTTCAGGCTCAAGGTCACGTCTCTGCTTCTCTTGGAGTTTACCCGACACTATGGGCTGTGTTCCCAGACATGACTCCAGCAAGGTCCAGGCTTGGTACACCAGGGGGCCACTAGCAGCCTGGCTCTGTCCCTGGACTAGGCCTGGATCAGGACCTCAGCCAGCAGGGGATCTTGGTGGGCCACATCTCCTGCCCCCTGAACTCTCCAGAGTTCTGTCCCTGTCATGGAAACAGTTGGCATACACTGCTGTCTCATAAGCCTGACTTCTGTGTGGTTGAACAACAAAGCCCTTTCTAGGCAGGGGTCCCAGACAAAAATAGCTGAGATTCATAATCGAAGTCCTGAGTAGAGAAGGCGGGGAGCTGCCGTCTTGTCCTCCCCACACATTTTTTTAATGAGCATGAATTGCTTCTACTGAAGTAGATCAGTCCTAACCCCAGGCAGAAAAGTCTCAAGCTGTGCTGATCATGGTGAGCAGATTTAGTCCCCTCTGGGTAAGTGAGTCATTCATATAAAAGCAACAGCTTTTCCCAAATGACTTCTGGGGGCGCCTGAGCTAGTTAAACTAACTAGTTTCAACTGTCCTAGCAACTCCTAGCTGTCCTGGGAACAGTT
>NW_026012843.1:0-2662 GCF_001458135.2 Marmota marmota marmota | reverse complement strand
TTTTTTTTTTTTTTTTTTTTTAAAGATTCCACACTGTACTTGCAGTGGTAAAACATGGTCACCAGTAGATTGACGTTGTAATATCTGCAGCAACTGTTACAGAAACTATAGAAAGACACACATTCAAATCACTACAAATAAATCAAGATAGAGTCTTTTAAAATATTTAAGTAGCCACAGAAAGACAAGAAAGAGAAATAGGAGGAAACAAACAGAAAATAAGTTATAAAATGACAGACTTAAATGCTAACATATTAATTACCTTAAGTGTACATAGTATAAATGCACCAATCAAAAGACAGAGTTTAGCACTTGGTTTCAAAAATTGCCTCATCTATATGAAGAAGCATAAAGATGAAAGGCAATATGTAAACCTCACTTTAATTTGAATCTAAGTAAATCAATTGTAAAGAGGTATGTTTGAGGATAATCAGGATAATTTGAACATGGAGAATTAGATAGTAAGGATTTTTGACAGTTGTACATATGAAACATAGTTACTTTTTAACTGCTTATAAAAATAATGATTTAAAGAAATGCTCCAGAAAAAAAATGTCATCAGTTTATATGAGACAAGATTGGCAAAATACTTATAATTGTGAAGGGTACACATGATTTATTGTTCTATTTTCTCTACTTTTGCGCCATAATTAAAATTCCCATAGTCAGACACTTTTTAAAGTTGGTTCTAAACCTTACTCACAAAATAAATTTGGAAAAAAAAGATGAATAGATGGATAAAATTGCTTGTCGATGAATACAATGTTTTGAGTTGCTTGCAATGTTTTTAATTAAAAGAAACATGAGAAATTCATAATAAAGATTGCCCTGGAATTTCAGAATCAAGTGTAGTATTTTACTTTCTTTTCTTTATAAATGATTGGTTTCTTAAATTACAGAATTTAAAAAGTTTGATTTTTATATTTCTTTGTAATTTTTTTAAGCATAATAAACAACCAAATCTAATCTCTTGGTCACAAAATCTAATTTAACTTTTTTTAAAGCTTATTTGCATGAACTTGACAAACTGGACCAATACAGCAGGGAATTGCTCAATATCCTTGTCCTTTCTTACTAATTAAATATGTGTTGGCTGTGTAAATGAGAAGGGGAGAGATTTTATAGTCCCAAATAATTGCAGATTCAGAATCCCACTGGATAAAAGCTGGCAGGCCCCCACATAATTCATATGGTTGGCCAGTTGGACAGCTCTGGGCAGTGGTGGGGATGGGTGGGGTACAAGTCCCTAACTTCAGGCCTGGTGTCTTAGTCCTTGCCATAAAGCAGACATTTGTGAAAAACCTCCACCCTTACCCTGTTGTCTTTATTTTTCCTGGCCTCTCTGTTCTTCTCTAATATGTTTCTTATGTCCTTAGGTTTTCTTGGCTATTTTAAGATCCAAGAGTTTGTTGCAGGTGGTTTTAACCTAAAGAAAATAGACAGGATGACAATCAAGGAAGCATTACCAATTTTTGCTAAAATGCTAATTATTTTCCCTAAATAATTATCAGAACCTTCCAAAAGGTAGGGTCACCTGGTGCTTCCCAAGCTCAGTATTCAAAAAGACTCAGAGTATTAATTCCCTTGACACTGGGGTTACTCAGGGTTTATTATTTTTTCCTTGTTTGGGGAGTATATGTGTGTTTTGAGGTGTAAGTATTGAACACATGTACTTGAATGCCAAAACACACACATGGCCTTAGCACACACATTCTGCTATTTCTGCTGCACACCCTAATGTTAAATAAATTGTCATTTGAAATAAGATTCAATTCCTGAGACTTCTCATTGAAGAAGGTTTCAGCTTGTGTACTCTGCTTACACTGAAACCAGGAACAGTCCAATCAATCAGTTATTCATCATTCTCAGTATTACATAAATCTTAAAATCTAAAACGGGAACACTGTAGAAGCTGGGGTCACGGAGGCCAGCCTGTAGAGGCTACAGCGTGCAATTGTGAATTGACAGTGTCTGGTTAGAGATCTGTCAAGTGTATTTCATGGAGGGGAGGGAAAGGAAAAATGCAATCAGCAGCATGTCAATTTAAGTTAAATGGTGCTTATAAAGTGCTTGTACATGTGTTTTCTCCTTTTATCCTTGCAATAATTCTGTATATAGATGAATAAGCCACAGGGCATTAGGCAGTTTGTCCAAGGTTGGATAGTTACTTCATTGGTTCATTCATTTATTCACTTGTTAATGCATCCATCTTTTGTTATTCTCTTATTTTGTGCTAGTCCCTGTACTACATTCTTGGGATGTATTAGTTAGTAAAACAATTAAGCCCTAATTTCCTTAATAAGACTCTTATAGTGCAAGAATTAAAATCAAGAATCAATAAATGAGATGGATTCAAACTTAGAAGCTTCTTCTCAGCAAAAGAAACAATCAGTGAGGTGAATAGAAAGCCTACATAATGGGAGCAAATTTTTACCACACGCACATCAGATATAGCACTAATCTCTAGGATATATAAAGAACTCAAAAATCTTACCACCAAAGAAACAAATAATCCAACCAATAAATGGGCCAAGGAACTGAATAGACAGTTCTCAGAAAATGATATACAATCAATCAACAAATATATGAAAAAATGTTCAAGATCTCTAGCAATTAGAGAAATGCAAATCAAAACTTGCCGCAGTCCAGCTGCAGCAAAATA